>NW_006800035.1:1501152-1582417 GCF_000485575.1 Poecilia formosa
TCTCCTTTGAGTTCTTGTTAAATCATGAACAAGCTGCAGGTGCAACAGCAGTGACTGTCCAAAGTGAGTTACAGTAATCTAGATGAGATGAAATAAAAGCATGGATCATTGTTTCAAAATCCTCTAGAAGGAAGAAATTTCTCTGTTGCCAATTGGCCTAAATGATAAAAACTTGTCACCTCTGTTATTTATTTGTCCAATTTAAAATCACTTCCCACCTTACAACAAAGATCAGCAATGATCTCTCACTATGAACAAGTTCACCAAACTGTGAAAGGGTAGATATTAAACTGATGTGCTGTAAACATAGAACAGATTCTTTAAAAGTCATTACAGCATTTTCCTGTAATGAACTGCTTCAGTGAAATATTCTTTTAAACTTGGCATACTCTGTAAGATTAAAGTCATAAGAATACTGCCATTTGTTCACACCGTTGCCGTATGTCAGCACAAACTATAGGCTTTGAAGATGAGAGTAGGTCTGTGGATCTTTTTAACAAAGTTGAAAATTTTATTCTAAGAAAACATTAAAAGCTACATTTTGGCAATGACTTTCAGAATAAATAAGAGCATCTCACTGTAATGACCTTATCACTACCTAATACCACATCAGATATGAAATCTAAGAACTGATCTAAAAGTAGAGTAAGGGCCTTTTGATCTATACAAAACAACAATCAGAAGTTTTAGCACATAGCAGTTTGGATGTCAAAAACCAAAGGTCAGATATTTAAAATCATTAGAACTATGATTTTAAATATGTGTATGAACATAGCCTTTGGTTCCCTTGTTTTATCAGGGGTGGATAATCCTGGTCCTCTAGGGCCGGTGTCCTGCAACTCTTAAATGTCTCCCTCGTCCAACACACTTGAATCCAGTAGCTGAATCACCTCCTAAATGCAGTCAAGTTCTCCAGAGTCCTGCTAACGACCTCATTATTTGATTCAGGTGTGTTGAAGTAGAGATACATCTAAAAGTTGCAGGAGACCGGCCCTCAAAGCCTGGAGTTGCCCACCCCTGTGTGATTCACCCAATTTGTTATTTTATTATAGATTTGTCACAGATTTTGGGAAACCTTTTGAATATGTATGTATACACTGGTTTTGTTGATGCCTAATATACTATTGACATATTTAATGACATGAGACATTTCTGCCACTAGGTGAACTTCCTAAAACCAGAATGATGTCTAGAATAACTGAGAGGAACCGAACCACCCAACAAGAGGGCTTTTGGCTGGAATAATGGAAGGGATTCATTCCAAATTTCCTTCATGTCAGTAAATCAAAACCACTTTGGTAAAATATGCTGGTTGTTTCCAGTCACTGATGTCTAAAATTTGGAACAAATACAAAAAGGCTGTAAGAGGGAAACATGTCAACAGAGAAGACATCAGGAGCTTCACAGAACTCAATCAATCAAAAGAAAAAAAAAAAAAAGAAACTGGCACGTAAATCATTTCTCTTTCTGTGGTGCGGAGAAGTCAAGTTTTAACATCACTTATAAATACATTATCTCATGATGTTGATTCATCCGAAAATCTTATTTTAACTTTGATGTTTAGCACATTATTTGTAATTTGGATGTTCTCCATAACTTCCTGATGATATAACTGATGATCTGTGAGAGATGATAGATGGTAACATGGGTCCACAGGCTGAAACAAGTGGTGACTGCATCATGATCATCTTCTGAATTTATTATTTTTTATTTCACTTATTTCTGCACACTCAATTGAAAGCAGTTCTGCAGCCATGTTGGATTGATGGGTGGAGTGACCCATCATCTGGGAAATCATGTTGGATGATGTGTTTCTTCTACAGGTCTTAGTTATATGCATAGTTAATAGATGAACATTCTGATCCATGATCTGCTTCTTTGTATGTTTTTTCTTGTATTTGTTGCAGAATTATCTGGAAACGTGAAGTTCTCTACATAGGGGTCCCTCAGATGAACAAAGTTAATAGAGTTGAATCTGACCAGAATAAATAAAAAATTAAAGAGGAGAAAACAAAGAAAATATCTGACTGTAGCATTTTGTTTTGTAGTGGTGAACTTTATGTTCCAACAATTAAGACTGATTTACATCTTTGTCTGACCAGGTGTTTTAATGCATTATTTATCATGTAATATAAATAACTCATATCATAGGCCACACCCTCTGAAACAGATGTAAGACATGTGCTGTTATGTGACCACATGCTGAGTGGTGCTTAGCATTTGTTAGTCATCAGATGTGTTTGCTTTCAGCCTGTCTCCCATGCTGCCTCAGTCCAGTGTTCTTCTGATCCATCCCAGGTTTTTGTTGTCATCTTCTTTCTGTCCTGTTGTCTCTCTCTCCATCTGTTTAAGACAAACCTCAAACCTTAAAGGTCTTGCTTCTGCTTTCATCAACTCCATCTTGCCCACCAGACATTGTGGGAGACGTTAGTGGGAGAGGAAACCAGGATACCAGGTAGTGTGGTTTCATCTTTGAGAATTTTGAGAGATAATTCTCTTCATAATTTTTTTTGTCTTGGGTCATTAGAACATAAAGACCTCTAATTTTATCTCCAACATTCATCATTTGCAAACAAAGATCTGCAAAGAGCCTGAAAAGCCTTTGGCTCAGTTTCTGCCTCTAAAGTGAAGCAGCATGAAGGTTTTACATGCTAAATTTTATATTTCAAAGTATAATCACATCTTTCTAAGGTTAGAGTAATTGTTCCTTTCAAAAGATCAAGAATTAGATTAATGTGTTCTGTGTCCACCAGACGCCGGCTTCAGAAGGCATTCTTCCCGTTCTTATGGTCTGTCTGAAGTGCCGTCCAGCCATGGTGAAAATAAACAGTGATGCTCTGGCAGCTGACCCGGTGAACCCGTCTTTCTCTGATCTCTTCCACCTATAAATAAAGTATCTGTGTGCAGCTGAGTGCCCACTCCCTCCAGCTACTGGGGCATTTAGTTCTGGCAACTGTCAAGTAATGTTACAATCAACAACAAGAAACCAGTGAACACACACAGATACACGAAGACACACAGACACATGAACACACACCTACACACGCACACAGAGAGCTCGCTGGCAGATTAGCATGTTGGTGAACAGGGACTAAGTGACCTGAGGAGGGTTTGGGACCAATGCTGAGTACTTTGGCTGCTGTGACATCACTGAGCTTAAGCAAATGCTGAGTCATAAAAATGGAAAGCAGAATGTTATAAAAAAAAAAAAAACAACAAAAGGAGAACAGAACAATACATTTAGAAGTCAAATATGTGTGGTGGTTACAGATGAAAATGTCCACTAATATCCTTAGCTAAGTTACTCCTCATTTAAAAAGCCCTCCAAAAAATAAAAGTTTGAAAACACAGAAGCTTAAGTTATAGTTCCAGACAGAATTTCTTACATATTAATTTCTTACTAGGGAGAGTTTTCTGTAAAATCAATAATTTTGAGCTTTTTATCATATTCTAATGTTGTTCCCTCGTCAAAAACATACTTATAATGTTGCTTTCAGGCAACCGTTCAAAACACCTGGGTGGACCTAGCACCGCCTTTGAGACGCAACTCTTCCTTGAAGTTGCAGTTCCCCAACAACCGAGCTTCTGGCTCACAAATCACCCTCCCTAACTCAGCTCCTTCAGACTAGCCTGCAGCAATTAACAAACACCTGGTGGAACTGTGCATCTGCTGTTCATAGTCTATACAAGACATTCCAATTGTTACTGAATGCTGTGTAAGTAATATTGAACTGCCATAACAGCAAAAACATTTTGAAGTTAGAAAATGAAGACAATGCTGACCTTGTTGAAGCTGCTAAAAGTATTATCAGCTGACTTCTCATGTCTGAGGGGGAGACAGACCCAGAACTAGAGAAAACACCAAACAGGTCAGAAGTTTTCACATTACTGCACTTTATCTGAGGGTTTTTCTCAAACCCAGCAGCTGTTCGTGGCCCCCAGATCTCCAGGGCCCCTATAAACGCTTGACTTTTAACACAGATCATAGATCTAAAATTTTAGCATTTGTTTATTGATAATGTCAATGTTATTAAATTTGATTTCATTGTTTTAGCAGAGATTAAATATTAAATTATGCATTTAGTAGTATTTTAGTATATTTAATTAGGAAGTAAAAGTGCAAAGAATCGTCGTCATAGTTTGATTGTTGTGTTACCATGGCTACAATTTAATGGCATCAGTAGTTATGTTGAAGCTCAGTTTGTTCATTAATACATATCAGCAAATAATAATAATGATTGTTTTTTAACTCGGCCAATTAACCTAGGCCCCCTCTCCCAGATTTCACCAAAACTACATTTAAACTCCGTTACTGATGCTGATGTTCTTAGTAGGAAGAGGGACCCTGGTAGCCCCTGTAGTCCTGGTGCCCACTCCCTCCACCAGGACTACAGTAGTTGTAGCTCCTCATACAAACTACTTCTCAGTGCAAAACACTTGAGAGGGGTTGCAAATGGCTTTATACAGCGGTGCCCTGGTTTAACACACCTGGATCAAATAATGGCTCATTAGAGGCCTAAGAAGAACATTGACTTGGTGAAAAGGTTGTTACTACCAGCAGGGAGAAAACTAAAACATGCAGGATGCCGGCCCTCCAGGACCAACTTTGGGCACCCCTGGCTTAATGGATCAGCAATGTTGTGATGATGTGCTGAAGGGGGAAAGGACAGGAGCTTCTTAAAGAGGCAGAGGCCCATTTCCATGGCTTGAAATTGTGAAATCAAATGACATTTCAGTCATGTTTGACATATGTAGCATTTGTTGTGCTTGCTTGGTGAGAGCGAGTATTTAGACACCTCCCAATGGTTGCCGTGGCAGATTAAAGGATTTCTCAAACATACATGAAAGAATCAGAGCTACACTCCAGGTAACATGATGTAAAGCTCAAAAAGCATAACACCCCTAACCAGCTGTATGGGGACCATGAGTGAAAAATGACAGCTATACAGTGTCTTATGACTCAAGCCTACTGATTGCCAGAACCGGCTGCAGGTGTGCCAGTCTCACAAAGATCCTGTCAGAAGACAGAGCAGTCACACAAAAAACTCAGGAGTCTAACACTTACCTCCATGAAAAATGTAGTTATGGCCCTGCTCTGCTCTGTCACCGGTACACTGACAAGGAAAAGCGGAGCCACTGAGCTGCTCAACTTTCTCCCGGTGATGTTTCAACATACAAGGTTAAAGTCCAATTAGGTTTGCATGAATGAAATGTCTGCTGACATTGGAGAGGAGGTTAGAGTCAAACCTCAAGTTTCTATGTCATCCTATGGTTTTAATCCTATGGAAAGACTCTTCATGGTTGAACTTTTCTATGCCTCTCTCTGCTCAGGACAGATATTTCTCATTTTGGCACCATGCCTTGGACTCACCCTGACCATAAATCCAGCGTCAGGAATTTCCACAAAGTGCTCCAAGTTGAGCTCCAGACCTCACAGCCTGCCTGCCTGCCTGCTCTCCCTGGCCATCTACACCTCTCCTCCACTGACACACCAGGTTCCAGGTCCCACTCCCCTCACCTCCCCCTGACTCTTTTCTCACCTCGGTCAAAGTAAGACCTCCCACAGATTTAACCTTGATCAGCTTTGTTTCCTGCCTCCTCCTGAGTCCCCAAACACCTTCAACCTCTTTATTTGTAAGTAAATCACAACCAACTGTTTCCTCCATGTCCCTGCATTGTATCTGCATGTGGGTGAGAAAACTTTAAAACTGAATCAATAAAATATTTTTGAATTTGTATTTGAACTACCTCAAAACATGACACTGAGGTAGAAACTTTCTTTCAGATTAAAGGTCCAACCAAAAAAAAACAAAACAAGAACTAAATAAGATATAACCAAACAGACACACATATCCATAGCCATATTATATATAAAAAACAGGATTATACAAAATTTATCATAAAGTCACCAACTGTCACAGTGTCTCCACAACAGTGAATGGTATCTTAACCATGGGTTTACTATGGCCATATTAATTTTATTTTTAGATTAATTTAAACAATGTATAAACTATAACATCAGATTTCTTAGCACGACCTGTAGAGTTGTGCCGCCACATAAACATTTGACTTGCACTGTCCCATCTGGTCTTTTCATTACTCTCATTGTAGCAACCTGAAGTCTTCTCACAGTAACAACTTCCCTTTTTATTGTCTGTTCACAAGTGTGCAGTATACAGAGGCACACAATATGCTTTGTTATGGTCTGGCTCTTAAACCATAACAAATAAAAGGGAAACAATACATGGGTTAACTTCAAAGGGAATTTATTTAATAAAAATCATAACTGATGGGGAGAGAGTGGCAGGGAGACAGAAAGAATGAGCTGCTTAGTCAGAGACAGTGGTGCATCTTAAGGTGGATCTGACGTCATCTGGAGACACTGGCCAGCTGCCTCCACTTCCAATCAGCATCAATTAAGGAGTCCAAAACATGGATGTTAGAGACCCACAGGAAAAGACCTTGGGCCGTAACAGCTTCATAAGGAATTTTTTTTTGCCTTGTTCAAGGAAAAACTGAATTTCCATGAATGTTAGCCTGAGCATACAACATATGAGACTGCCTGCTAATATCATCATCATCATCATCTGTTCAATTATTATGTAATAAAATGACCAAGATATATAATTTTCTTAATTCTTGGACAATATGAATTCTAGAAATCTAAAACATTTATTCTCTTTGATCGACAGATCAAAAAAGCACTGTCACAAGCATTATACTTAATATCATGCTCTACACCAGTGTTTCCCAACCCTGGTTCTGACCTGTATGTTTCAGATGTTTACCTGCTTCAGCAAAACCCCATTCAGAATATTACAATTCAGCAAAACCCCAGTAATCAAGTAATCAGACATCCATTGAAATCAGGTGTGCTGAAACAGGGAAATACTAAAAACATGCAGGGCAGTGTGCCTTATGGATCAGGCTGGAAAACACTGCTGTACACCATGGTACATATATTCACTGTTGCAAATGGGGATGATACCTCACAGCCCCAAATTTATCAGCACAGTCTGGTGAGATTATACTTAATGATACTTTTTGGTAAATTATTTCATTTGAAGGCTTAAAGAGGCTTCTGGATTAAAAAAAAAAAAAAAAAAGTTTAGTTTTTATAAGTACAATTTTAAGGGGAAAAAATTTGGGGGGAGGATGGGACTCAAACCTCCTGTAGGGGAGGTAGTAGCCTCCCTTTGCCTCCCTGTGCTCCTACTTTAAAATAAACCAGCCTGAGAAAGTGTGCTAGACAGAAGACAGTGAAACTCATCTTTACCAGAATTTCAAATATTACTTGAATCCTACAGGTGATAGGGTGCAAGCAACTGTGTTTCCATTACAAATGTGCTCCAGTCTTTGCCTATATTCTGCTAATGTAAAAAAAAAAAATCAAGTTTGCATTTGCGGTGTTTCCATTAAATGAGAAATTAAATTAAAATCACACCTGAAGAACCTTGTTCACATGATAGGTCATAGGTCACCAAGGCAAAGGTCACATGAGATATATTCATTATTCATTCATGATTTTATCATTTATCAGCCAATCAGAGGACATGTCGGTGTCATATTCAGGCATTGGAGCAACAAGCCCCGCCTACTCGGGAGCGGTTACATATGCAGCGTTTTGGGTAAATTGTAATTGGTGATTTTACAGAAGAGTTATGGATTCAACATGTTGGAATGACACACAACTTTTTATGAACTGTGATGCTGTGAGAGCTCTGCTGGAGCCAGCTGCAAAAAAAAACAAAACAAAAAAAAAACAAAACAAAACAAAAAAAAAAACAGGAAAAAAAAAACATCATCTTCCTACTACTTACTACTTCCTGTTGTCTTTGCAGTTTGTCAAAACAATGTTTTATCAATTTTTTTAAATTGGTGTGTTTCCACTAAGCATATTTATTATTATTTTTGTAATCTCAGTTTGTGCAATTTTATGGTGAATAGAAGGACTGATCAAACTGCACAGCAAAACAAGGCTGCACAATGAAAACTCCCATTTCCTCTCAACAATCATCTGCAAGGAAAGCTCTTCATTCTAGAAAGAGCAATACAGGATACAGGACAATAAACATTACACTTGGTCAAGATTTTCCATTTAAAGTCAAATATTAAACTGAAGGTGTTTTTCATAGGATCTGTGCCATACTTAATCAGTTACGTCTGAGACAGCAAGGAGCTTCAGGTGAGGTTAAGAAAAGATTTGCTGAACAGTCTGAATGGTAAGATGACACACTAAGCAAGGAGAGAGCAATGCAATACTCTGGAAATGATCTGTGTAGATGAGAAGATTATACATGAATGATACGGTTCATTGCTTATGTTCTTACTTTGCATTAGCAGCATGGAGGAAATGCAGAGAATTGGGGTGTGGTTACAGCAGGGGGAGGACAGAACATGGGGAGGAACAGGAGAGAGAGTGGAGGCTGACCGCATAGGGGAATCCTGTGGATGAAGGTAGACATTCTAGGTTTTGTGGGTTTGGTAGAAACATAGATTTTTGCAACATTATGGACCCACCTGGTGGTTCTGTAGAGATTTGCTAGTCCGTTTGTACTGTTGTGGAGAACAGACACCATTTTGCATCAAGATCACAAGAATCCTTTTAATCTGTTTGATGATTTTGCTCTATCCAAAAATATTTAACCTGTCATTCACGAGAGGACCCAAATTTGGGTCCTCTCATTGTGAATGACAACCTGTGAATGACAGGTTAAATAAATCGGTGGGCTAATATAGCTTTACAGTGACTTAGTGCTAATTTGTTGATCATATGAGCTTTTCTTTCCCTTCTATTTTCCATTATGAGCTTTTCACCATTAGACTCTAGAAACACCATGTGTTGGTTTGAACCTGGGTCTGCTCATGTGGAGTTTGAGACTCAGCCTTGGCACCTGTCCCAGTTATTTCCTTAATGGTTCCAAGTTCAAATGCAGAGGCTGTAAACATGCCTGAAACAAAAACCAGGGTGTTATCCAACAGTGACACTGTAACAGCTCCACAAGTTAGAGTTCTGCTTGTTAAGAATGATTTAAATCCAGACCCTCTTTGTCTCCTGGTACAATTATATTCCTACACTCTCAAGGTTGAGCATAAGTGCTGATAATAGTGACTGGTTATCATTGTTATTCTTTCAGAAAACAACATTATTAAAAGAAGCATTAGTTTTATGTTTTTATCACATAGATTGAAAGTTTTGTGGTCCCAATGTGTAACAGAAAAAAAAACACAGCCCACTGCTATCACCAAGTGGTCGTATGTCAGAACTGCAACTCTATTATGGGTAGAATAAAAGTGAAGATAAGAGTTTTATATTATTTTTGTTGCTCATATCAGAAAGTCAAACTGATGCTTCATATATATTAATTATACAAAATGAAATATTCTGTTTATTTTTTTTGTAATTTTGATGGTGATGGCTTACAGAAAATGAAAATCCAAAATTCAATGTTTCAGAAAATAGGAATACTGTGGAAAACTGAAATAGTGTAAACTCATGTTGTCACACCCTAACCAGCTTATTAACTTAAATCTGCTACAAAGGTTTCCTGAGCCTTTAAATGCTCTTAGTCTGGGTCAGTAGGACACAATCAAGGGGAAGACTGTTGACTGGACAGATGTTAAGAAAGTCAGTGACACCCAGAGAGAAATGCACAAAAGGTTGTTTCTCAGGAAACTATTTGTTCAGATTTCTCTTTCCAGGGATATTTGTAGAAAGTTGAGTGGAAGCAAAAAGTGTAGTAGGAAAAGCTGCACCAGCAACAGGGTGCTGTGGTGTATCACCCTGTTGCTGGACCTGTTGCTGGTCCAACAACAGGGAGAACCTCAGTCTTGAGGAGATTGTCAAGTGAAATCCATTCAAGAATTTGGGGGATTTTCAGGAGGAGTGGACTGAAGTTTCCTAGGCAAGAGCAGGTGCTGTGTTGCTGCTTGTCGGACAAAGATTAAATCATATTTCTGGACAACATCAAAGAGGTAGGAGAAGTCCAATCAACTTGTAAAAGCTGAAATCACTACTTGGTAATTATTTATGCAGTTTGGGCTGCTGTCAACTAGGTATGACCATGTTTGCTTAAACAAGCTAATCAAAACACAGAAATAAAGACAAGTCACAAATATGATAGACCAGGGGTCCTCAAGTCCAGACCTAGAGAGTCTGTTGTAGTGTCCTACAACTTTTAATGTGTCACTGGTTCAACATGCTTCAGTCCACAATCTGAATGACCTCCTCAGTGCAGGCAGACCCTCCAGAATCCTGCTAGTGACTCAGAGACACATCTAAAACCTGCAAGAGGCCTGGATTTGAGGATCCCTGTGACAGACCGTCATCTGTTCCTCAGATTGTTTATTTTACTGCCATGAATCTATAAATTGTACGTTTCACTTTCTGAAATGAGAGACAAAAAAATAATTGAACTTTTCAGAGAATTCATTTTTTGAAATGTACCTGTAATGTTAGTGTTAACAAGCCCTTAAAACCAAGTGAAATGCTGCATTTACATCATGCTAATCAGTACTGGAAGAGATGGGACTTTTGTCTCTAGAGGCCTTTATGTCACTGCAGACAGGAAAGTGGGTTGTGAAGACAAAAACATGTGGCAAAGCTCAGTGGACCGGGACTCAAACCTTTGACAGCTGTGCTGAAGACTGAGGCCTCTGTATGGGTCGTGTGCTTTACCCCTTCGCACCCTGATCAGCGCTAAAAAGTGGCGCAATTTTATTTCAACTATACTACAGTGATGAGCACCTCCTTGCTTTTATTGTTGTGCATGTTGAAGTAACTCTTAAATAAAATGTATGCAAGAGTTATGCAGATTGCCTTTGTATAATTCTTCACAGAACAACTGCAATTTACCCTGAAATCAAAAGGGCTTATGAAAGTATGCCACACTTTTAAGATTCTGTATTTGTTTAAAATTTGGAAATAGTGTATCTTTTCTGTGCATCAAGAGGTACACTGTAGAAGAGGAAGCCAGAGAATAAACAGGATGTTCTCCATAGCACCATCTGAAGTGTACTTTCTGTGGCAGGGTAATAAAATGAGATCAGAACCACTCAAAGCTATGACTGAACAACACTCAAGGAGCACATTGCAGAAAGAGGCATTACATGGCACCAATTCCCCTTGACTGCTGGAGCTGAAAGCTGACCACAAGCAATCTCCCAGAGCAGGTGTTAGACTGCACCACATCCTGGCATGATCCATACAAAGCTGACAGCTCTCCCTGAATGCCTGGCAGCGCTGATGAACCAGCTGTTCATCGATGGAAACAACCCAGAGTGGTTGACTCCAGACCGGACAGTGCTTGATCAGAAATGGGCCTTCTATCCAACTACCAACCAATGACATCGATCTGGGCCATATAATAGCTTCTGTTGGGCCTTATAGCAAAGATGATCAAGCATAAGAGTCAATACATGATCGACATGTAAAAGGAAACCAGCAATGCTACCAGAAGAGCCAAGAAACCATTTGACAGATCGGTCAGATAGGAATACAACACCAGACATACCAACCATGTCCCACCCGAATTAACTACAAGAAAGCCTATGACTCTTTCACATCAGACAAGACTCACAATCCAAGCAGTGCAGAAATGCCTCTAAAACAGTCCAACACATATTTGCAGGGTAAATGATTCTAACAGATATGTGTTCATGTGAACCGATCACCAACCGTCTAGTGAGGCGGTGGTGATCGGTTTACACCACCAATCCAAACAAACTTCCCAAACTTCCCTAATCCTAGTTTTACTAGGATTCTACCCCTACAGGGGTAGGATTCTACCCCTGTGTTATTGTTTCCTGTGTTATTGTTTCCCATGCTGCCCTGGTGAGGCAGAATCCTAACTGGGATTCTGCCTCAACAGTAGGGGTAGAATCCTAGTTTAAACCAAGAGAATCCTAGTTTTGGTAAAACAAGGATTATTTGCCTGCTGATGACAGAACTGCTTTGTTCATTGATCCAGAATTGTAAAAGTAACAGATCATTTATTTTCTCCTTGTTGCTGTAGTTCTTTGGTCTAGTAACTTTCTTTGTTTTTCCTCTTGAGCCTTATCAACACGTAGTTGGCAGGCATTGAGGGTTTTTATGTGATATCGGGATTTACAATATCTCAATCTGAGGTTTCTGAACATGAGAATGTTGCATCTTTAATGGAACCACCTCTGCTGTTTAACCACTAGAGGGAGGAGTTGTTCAAATTTCTATAACAGGATTCCCCCACACGATATCCAAGCCATTTTCAGGAGACTCTGCTGTGTTGTGTCATTATCTTTCCTGTGTTATTGTTTCCCATGCTGCCCTCAGTTTGACCTCCTCAGCAAACCCAGATGGATTGTAAACCCAGTGAGCTCACACCAGCGACTGCTGACAGAGATAAGAAATCACACTCCATAGGCCCAGCCCCGACAATCATCCATCTGCAAAGAGAGGTGTTGTTCTCAGCAGAAAGGTTTAAACAATATTATTTACCTGGATCATTGTGGAAGGTGAGCAAAGAGCTCAGGTAAAGCTAAAAGGATCTCAGAGGGGAAGGAAATGGAAGATCCGCCTGAGTCTGATGCTGAATGAGGAATGTGGACGGTTCAGAAAAACTACCTCTGTCTTTTCAGGTTTATCTGCAAAGGTTCATTCAAGGATCACAGCTAAACAGCTTTTCCCTTGACCCGTCCTGCCAGCCATCGCTCATTACAACAGAAATTCACAAGATGCCACGATCATTTCTGTGTGATCAAGTTTAAAGGGAATTTTTTTTTCCTCTTTATTTGATATTCAGAACTGAATTCTCAGAAACAAAAGAGGGAGACAGAAATCTTACATTTTTATCAAGAGAAGTTCTGAGGAATGGAAAATTGAACACGATCAATGACAACTGTTTAAAAGGAAGAGCGAGAGCGTCTTGGTCTGCAGGAACTGAGGTGGCTGTTTGTAGAAACAATCAAAGTTCACGTCATGGCAAGTTCAGACAAACGAGCTGTCCCAAAGACCCAGATCTCAATTCTCCTTTTCTGATGAGGTCATCCATGGCCTTCAGTATCAGATCTGAACATGATACAGATTTTATGTGGTTATTTGTTTAACACTGTCAGCCCAGACATCTGGGAGAAAGAACACACTATCACATATTGAACTGTCCAGCATATACAGATGGTTTAATTTACTTCTGGTAAACTGACTCAACTTTGATAACTTGGCACAAACAAGAGTATCTGAAGATAGATCAGAGCAGACCTACTGATTAAACAGCTCCTAAAACAATAAACCTGGAACGGTAATGAAGACCTAAGTCATTGCCTAGTTGCCTTTATTAGAAGAAAAAGATCAATCTGGACATTCTTTAATTATGCATTTGGTGAATATTTTGTCTAGATTGTGTATTATTTGAGTTTTGTAGTTCTTTAGGATACTTAAATACTATTAGGCTCAACTGTTTGTAGCCTGTTTTATTTCCACATCAAGGGACAAAACAAAACCAGATAGATAAGAGAGTCCTACAGATAACTAGCTGATGATTAATCACAATTGTGTATTAATTTTCAGCAAATGTGATGCAAGTTTGTTTTTTACGTCATCTATGTATCTATTTCCAATTGGAAGCGGCCATTTTCTTAAAGACCTTACTTTTTTCTTATTTCAAGAGAGTCTTTCTACAACATGTATGACAGTTATTTTATTCTATTTTTAGCAATTATTTTTATTAATAGAAATTTAATTTACATCAAAGTACAAAACACATGGTGCTGTACATTATATTAATGAAAACAAAAACACAAAACAAACAGAATGACTATTTTATAATATGCTGAATAAAAAACAATATAACATTTTAACATTTTTAGTGTCAGCTGTATTAAATACTGAATAAATATATACAAAAATGTGGTTTTCTCATATGATTATAAATATTGTTATATTTTATCTACAAAATATAACAATGCAGGAACCTATTAGGTTTTATAATATTAAAAAAGTAAAAGAATTACACATGTGAAACCCTTAATTCCCCATGAACAGAGATGTAAAATGATAGAGTAACATTTAAGTTAAGGATGAAGCTCTTTGTTGTCCTGCCAGTCCCAACAATCAGTGTGAGAGCGACTACTACAGTTCAGCTGCCTTTTAATTACAGTGCCTCTAAACAGGTGGTTATGTTTGCTATCAAAAAATAAAAAGTTAAAACCTGGCCCCATGAAATGCATAAACCCCCGACAGCCTTCACCATGCTCATTAGCATGCTGTATTTCTTTAATCATGTTACAATCTTTCTGCATTATCTCCTCCAGTTTTCTGTCATCACATCCTCGCCTTCATAGCAAATCAATCAGTTTTGGTTGAGAAGTTGATGCTGCTAACTAGCCAGAGTCTTCATGACAGGCTCTGCTATCGGGATGAAGCTTCACCATAGCAGAGAGCAAAGGGGGTGGAGGGTGAGCAACAGGGTCTTAGTGCTGATTGACAGCACTAAGACCCTCTTCCTGGTTTGGTTGTTTCTAGTTATCGTTGTGATCACTGGGAGAAGACAGAGGAATTAAATTTTTTTCCACAGATTATCTGTATCATTCCGTACTTTCATGACAGTGACATTTTTAACAAATGTTAAAAAAAAAAAAAAATCATAAACGTTACAAACCGCAGTTTTAAGGAGCCTGTCAAATACATTCCGAACACCGAACATTTTGAGTCCCACAGCGGACTTCGTTTGGACCGTTTCTCTTTCCTGTTCTGGATTAATTAATGATTAAATATTAAATATGATTATTTCTCACTTAAGGGTGAACAGCTTAAGCATGAGCAGCAGTGCCATCATCTGGATAGAGGCCACACCATAACACAAAAAGAAGATCCATCTAAGTTATTAGTCAAATGAATGGAATACAATTTACTCCAACAAAAACATTATTTGACAATTAATCATAAATTGATTATTTGTATGTATCCCTAATTTAAAGGCAATTTTCAAATTGTAATCTGTCTTTGTTAATGTTGCTTTAAGTTATGGCGTTTTCCTCTCTTCTAGGGTTGATTTACATATTGCAACCAGAACCCAGAACTCCTGTCCTTCCTGATCACTATGATGATTGGACATCCCTATCATGTCTGTACTTGCATAGACTCATTTGACTGTTGGAGGTCCAGTTATTTTCCTGAGATTTTGGCTGACTCTCAGGAATCAATTTCCCATAATCAAGCAATAGGTTTGAGATGTGACCTTGAAATACATCAGCAGGTACACATTTAGTTGAGACAACCACTCTGACAACAACTCGTGAATTTTCTCCAGTGTTGGGTCAGCTTCTCTGTGTCTCTGAGTACTTAGTGCTAACAGAGTGAGGAGGAGTGTGAGAATAATTGAGTGTCAGAGCTGCAAGAATAAAGGCAGACTGGTAATCGTCTGGCTCAGCAGCAAATAGAAGCGATAAGGAGCACTCAGTTGATATGGTGTCAAAAAGAGGAGTTTCCTTCCTCCTTCCTGCCATCACTCTTCTCTTTCTCTGACTGTCTGCTGAGGAAGACACAGATAATGTCTTCAGGAAGAAGAATGCCCACTCAGCCCTTAGTGCTGATAACATCATAATCTTTTTCCTGCTGAATGAGAAGAGTGTGGCATGGACTACATTAGGATGTCACAAGGTAGCAGTACAATGGCTAGCCTGTCTGCTCGCCTCTCAGCACAAAGAAAACAACTGTTTGAAGTAGAGTTGAGCGATTGGATCTAAAATATCAACATCACGTCAGTATCAGTATCAGTATCAGATTGATACTAATGTGATAAGAATAATGTTTTAGTTTCAGGTTCCCTCTTGAAATTTTATTTTATTTTGAATTGTAGTTTCTCAACCTTATAACATATCTTGTTTTGATTTGTTCTCAAATGAAAAGTTTTTGCACTTTGTTTACTTAGGAAAATGCACACAATATATGTTATTTTATAAACGTATTTTGTAGATAGCTATAAACTTCATCTGAATTCTGTCCTAGATTTGAATAAAAATAATTCTAAGAAAACAATGAACCTAACAACAGGAGTTTGATGATACATCAATCTTAAATGAAAAGTATTGGTATCAATATCGGCGTTACTGGCCTGATATTTACATGGCATCAGTCTCCAGCTCAAGACTTTTGCTCGCCCCCAATCAGTCTTCAGCGGCGGATGAGCAGCGCTTTACGCGCGTGCGTGTGAGTGTGTGTATATTCTGGTGTCACGCGGTTAACGGTGTCAGTTTAACTCTCGCTCCCATCACGCTGGGTGAGACCCTTTGGTCGCCACGCTGCGGTAACGCGCCCGTTAGGAATACAATCTCCGGCTTTGAGCTGCGGCTGCGGCTCGGTCCGCCTGTAACTGAAGGACTTCACCTCTGCCTCGGCTGCCTGCATGGGAGGACCTAACAGCTGCTCTCCTGTCCTCTCCACTCGCTCTCATGCTGGGGAGGAAAAAAGATTTGTCTCCCGAAAACTAACCTCCGAAAACGACGCACGTCTCAAACAAGGACGTCAAGACCAAGTCGCGGGTAAGTTTTCTGCATGCTTTCAGATGTTTACGAAATTCTGCCGTCAGTTGTAGCATTATTGATGTGTGCAATTTAGAAAAAAAAAAAAAAAAACCTTCAGAAAGTTGTGTAAAATCTGCAGAAGGTGAGCATGAGATAATAAAGAGTGGTTCCATACATTCTGGCGTTTTAGGTGAGTGTTGGTGGAAATGAATCAGTGAGGATGGAGCAGTAGATCAGTTGATTGTTGTGGCTGTTTGTGATGACACCTGGCAGGCTACCTGTTGCAGCCCAGAGCTGACCAGCATGCCAGCTGTTGTCAGGTATCGATGCTTCTTTGATTCTTGTAGAATCCAGACTAGCAGATCTGACACCATCCAGCTCAGAGCATCTCATTGTGGTGGACACATTCTTATTCCTCAAATTGTAAATAGTTTAATTTAAATAAAAAAAAAAATGCATTCCTGTCAGCTGCAGCTGTGAAGGTACAGCTGCATTATTAGTCAGTCCACAAGCTGTAAGATGCACAAACAGAGAGGACAACAAGAGACAAGCAAGTGTTTGAGGTCTTCTTCCTCATGCTGCTGGAGGGACTCTGAAGTCTACCTGAGAGACAGAGCCGACCCCCCTCCACCCCCCACCTCCTGCAGCCTCTTCCTTCTCAAAGCTCATTTCCCATGCTTTTCATGCCCGCAGTTTAAACCCCTTTGATGTTTTCTCACTCTGAACCCTGCACAGTGAAAGAGCTCCCTGGTATGTAAATGTTCTCTGATTGACTCCTGAGTCTTTTTAATTAACCCACTTGTATGCACGCTGCAGCTTTGTCCTCTGTGAAATGCCATCAGGGCTGGAGGTGGAGCCGTGATGGAAGAACATGCTGTCAGTGGGATCTTCAAAGTTAGCGGCAGGTTGTGTTTCAGATGATGCCCGGTTTGATATTTTCTGTGACTTACTCCTGCGTGAAATCCTTGGCGGTGATGTTAAAAGCAACACTTCGCACAGCGGCGGTGATGCAGCTGGCAATAAGGACTGCAGCTACATGATTTAATATTAATGACTTCGAAGATATCAAAAAGGAAGATCAGAGACGCAATATCCTGAAGGGAACTTATATTGATAAAAAGCTTAACTCTAATTGCAATATTTCTCCAGAACCTTCATGTTGAACCTTTTGCTCAAATTTTAAAGTGCTTTATTAAATCCATACATTTTTTTGTTTTATTAGGTGTGAAAATAATATTTATGCCGTTTTCTACTTTTGTAAATGCTATTTATGCAAAAAAAACAAACAAAAAAAAAAACAACAACAACAACCAAAAAACACCAAACAAACAGAAAAAAACAACTTTCCTGTCATAGTGCACTTTGTTCCACCGTTCAGAAACTGGAAGCTGAGGATGGATGCGCCCGGCGACTAGCCATGTGATTTCCACTTTCTGTCAGCAGGTGGCAAAATGCTCTCAGGGATAAGGAGAGAACCTCCCATCTGCTCCTGGAGGGGCAGCTTCAGCAGACACATCGCTGCTTCTCTGCCTCACCTCGGACATTTTTCTGTAAAATATATCAAAGCAACATATTCAGCCTGATCCCAATGCTCATATTTTTTTTACATAAAGTGACTGTTTTACTCTTTACATGGTCAGACCAACCTTCAGAAGAAGTTATTTGGCACAGGGACCAGAGTTGGATTCCTTCACACCTCCCCAAGCAAACAAGCTAGAGTTTGATTAAAGCGGACCGAACAGGGCTGCTGTGGATCCATCCTAAAGGGGATGAAATGTGTTTTTCAGGAAACAGAAAAATAAAACACAAATATCTTCTCCTGAGAAGGCTGGCCTGATGACCTCACACATATTTATCATATTTTTTAGCTATTGTGGCAGAACGTATCATTATCTGTGCCATAAAGCTGAGTTCACCTGCTCTGGAGTCAGGTTGGCCCCAGAGACTCATTTACATTATGAACATCCTGATTTCTGAACCAGATCAGCCCAACGAGTGAGAAGTTGAATAACGAGAGGGACTGAGTGTTCCTGAGCTCAGCGTTCACCTCCCTAAGTTCTGAGTTTGGTTAGAAAGGTGAACCTGTGGCGTGTTGCATCCCGTCCTCTGGGTCGTCCTGCTTACGCTGCAGACCGGTGTACCTGTCTCGCAGAAGACCTTGTGAAACATCTCTAGAGCTTATTTGTGTGGTCTATGTTATAATTATTGTAACATTATATTCTAATATTATTATTATTTAGTGTTTGTGTCACCGAAGTCCTTTGTAGCATAGGGAATTAGTTTTATAACAGAAATAAATAATGATTTTATAACTTGTTTAAAAAAAGCCATTTATTAAATTCAGTTTCCCACTGCAATAAATCAGACTTAAAAATTCTATTGTGTATGCTACTCAAAAAGGTTGGGGATATTTGACTTTTGGGTGAAATTTATAGGAAATGCTTAAAGTTCATGTTAGTGATGCTGCAACCTTAGAAACTCTCAATGTTCAGTTGTAACAACAGTGGAGCACATCCTGTTGTCCTTCAACATTAATTACAGCTTTACACCGACTCAACAAGGTGACTTAGAGTCTATAAGTGTTTCTCCTTCCAGTTTTCAATCCAACATGAAGAACTTCTCTGAAGAAAAGCAACCCCGCAGCATGATTCTGCCTGCACCGTGTTTCATGGAAGAGATGATGTGTTCAAGGTTGTATGCAGTGGTAGTTTTTCTAAACACAGTATTTTACAGAAGAGTAATTGCTATGGATGCACAGATCCATAGCAATTTGGGCCAGTGTCTATAGCTGATATCAATACTGCTGTTATTGCAGAATTAATCAATATTTTATTTTATCAACATTTTTATTTGATTAATCATCAGACTAATCTATAGATTACTCAATTACTAAAATAATTGCAACAGCACTATGGCCACTACACTGTAATGAATTGTAGTACATTGAACTGAAACAGTCTGCTTTGTGAATGAATATGGATGTATATGAATTAAGATATACTGGTTGTGCTTTGTCGTTCTTGGTAGTCAGTTTTGTAGTGGATGTCAGTAGCAGTCAAAATCATTTTATGTTGGGCAAATATTAAAATAATTCTTCCTCTGTTCAGTTTTTTACCCATTAAAACAACTCAAACATGGGTCAGGTATGGACAGCCTTCAGCCCCTCTAATGTCCAGGATCTGCTGTAGTCCTGCTGTGTTTCACTCTGTTTTCACAACCTGCTCCTCAGACTAACAGCTCTACATTACAAGTTCATGTCTGCTTCAGAAATTGCTGTTAGAGCTTTTGAAACGCTGAAACCATATTTCACAGTACGAATGTGTTAAAACTGAATTAGATTTTTCCTGGTTGAAAATCTAAAATACCCAGAGGAGTCAAATCTGAACTGTTTACACCGGGCTTACAGTTAGGACCAAAATTAGTTATCCCCCCAGCAGGGTTAGGTTTATAGCAATATTTTGAATTGGCTAATATGTTCCTTGATGTGGGATTAAGTTTTTTTCTGGCCCAACCAGAGTTCAGACTTGGAACTAATGGAGAATCTGTAGAGAGACTGAGAGATCGCTGTGATGGCAGGGAATCCTTCAACCTGAAGGGTTTGGAGCAGATCACCAACAATGAATCATCACAGGAACAAAGAGATCTGCTATGAGATCATTAAAGATCTTTACATCGATTACTTAGATTCCATTGATTAATATGATGAGAACAAAACAAAGATTACTAAAAACTCTGAAAGAGCAAAAACTTGTCTTATTTCATTACAGCTGATTTATCTGCTGCAGCTACACCCTCTCTTACAGCCTCTCTCCTCTTAAAGCACACATTGCTATTTCAGCTGCTTGGGTCATGGCTTTGGGTCAGATGGAGTGAACAGTATATCCAAAGAAGTCAGATTTTTTTTATTTTATTATTATTATTCAGGATAATATTGTTTTTAACAAAGACATCCCAAAACGAAGCTGTTGATCTGTCCATCCTGCTGTCTTATTAGCAGGATGCCACAATTAAACAGATACAGTGAAGGAAACAGTAAATGAGTAAGATGGAGCATGTAATGTGGAGCGTCAGGGAGCGGCAGGGTGAGAAAAAGAGAAGACACGATTACAGAGAAGGCTTTGAAGTGGAGTTTGGCTATGGGAATCCTAGTGTGCCTTCAGGGGAAAGCTCCTCTCACACAACATCAATAATGAATGAAAGATATCTTGTTCAGTAGAAGATTGAACTTAACTGGCATACTGATTTGTTACCATAAACCTTATGTAAAAATTGCATCAGTGTGTTTGTTACGCCTTATTAGTTGGATAAGATTAAAGACAATGGAGGAGAATTAATGAAGTTTGGAAGCAAACAAAAGAAAAACATGGTGATATTTTCACAAAATCCATAGTATCAGCACAGAGAGGCCATGTTGTTTTACGTACAAACAGCATCTGGAGTCATTTCTCCTAAGGACACTTTGAAGGCCCATGATGGTAAACACTTTAATACATAGTTAGGTTTGTTCAAACAAAGACCACATTGCTGACAGTTATACATGCAGTGTATTCATTGTGTATGAACATAGCAGTGTCCATACACTGGTATGAACAAAAGCATTCATACCAATGTGATTATTTTCATATTTTGTCTTGTTACAGTCCAAAACTTTTATGTGTTTTATGTGTTTGATTGGATTTATGACAGACCAACATAAAGGAGCTGGAAAATGATTTTCCCTGGACTGACTGTTGACCCTAGTGACTGAGATCAACACTTAGTTGAGCTTTTTTTTATTTTTAAAAAATTGAATAAAATTGAATAAAATTTATTTATTTTTTAAATTTAATAGATTGTTTTTTTATTTCTACAATTTCGCAGAGGAAAAATCCCAAGATTAAATAGATGGATATCTTGCTAACATATCTATATGTTAGTAAGACATAGTTTATTAATGTCTGGGCTGAGATAGGCAGTTAAATAAGATGATGTAGTCATCTTTCTTTTATGTGTCTTGATGCTGCGATCTGTTTGAAGACATTGAACCTGTACTCCAGCTTCAGGTCCTCTGCAGCCTCTAACAGGTTTCCCTCCAGGATTTTTCTGGATTAGCTCCATCCATCTTCTAATCAACTCTGACCAGCTCCCCTGTCTCTGCTGAAGAAAAGCAACCTTACGGCATGATGCTATAAATAAGATGTTTCACTGAACATTAAATTCAAATAAATTCAAAAATATTTAGTTTATCCAGAGGCCAAATTAAATGTTGTTATATCTCATACTCATATCTTGGAAGAGTTGTTGTGGATGGTGATGCTGTGGAAAGGAAGATCAGTTTACCTGTTGCACCACAACAAGTTTTTTTTTTTTTTGTCTACTCATCATTTTTCCTGACCCCTGGACATTGTGTTGACCAGACCGACAGAGATCAAGGCAGAGTGAGAAATAACTTTATTGGTATCTGGAATGAAATAGGAAGTTAAATAAGACAATTTAGTCATCTTTCTTTTATGTCTGTTTAATGCTATGAGATTTTCTTGACGTAACGCAATGCAACCTGTTTGAAGCGATTTGTATCTAAGGCAGAGTTTGAAAAGCACACTAACATCACGCTGGGTGTTCATATCTGCACTTCTCTCCCTCTTCTTCTGTCTATCCTTTTTCTCCTCTTTCCTCATTCACATCCCCTCGATTGTTCTCCAGAGCACAAATCCTCCATCTTGTGTCCAGCTTAAGATCCATAAGTGGCAAAAATGTGAATTTTTGACAATTTCCAACCCACCCTAAGATTTTGATCAGGAATGTGTGTGTGTGTGTGTGTGTGTGTGTGTGTGTTTTTTTGTTGTTGTTGGTTTAGAGTTTTTATTCTAGACCTACTCCTACTTTGATGACTCCCATGTCAGAAGTTGGTTAGTTAAAGGGAAGAATCAGCCAAATAAACTAAGTTTTAATTTAACAAATGGAAAAGCCAACATTGATTATGAAGATGCAGTGATTTGCAGCGACAAACTAAACGCTTCATGAGTTTGCTTGATTTTCAGTCTCTGTGTGGGCAGTTTGTGTTTTTTTTTTTTCTTTTTTGCTTTTGTGTTGCTGGCGGTCTTTAATCACAGGAAATTGGTAGACAAGACAGGATTGGGAATGAACCTCTGGACAGCTGCATCAAGAATAGAATATAAAAATCCTTTATTGTTCCACAGTGGGAAAATGAATCAAATACCAGCAGCAAATTAAAGAGAAGTGGAAGCATGCATTTTCAACACAAATGTGAAAATAACAAATAGGAGACGGTAATAGGATAATAATACTGTGCAGTTATTAAAAATAGATTATAAACATGTTCAACTTCAAAGAAGGTAAAAGATGTGTATTTTTGTTCATAACCATGGTAGAGTAGATGTTGTTTTTACACAGTAACTTTGATGAATGACAGACATCTTTGTGAGGTGAGGCAACTGATTTCTGCATGAAACAGGTTAAGATATTTTAAGTCTCATTTTTTTTTGCAGCTGAGTTTTTATTGGTTGGTTTCCACTTATCAAGCAAACAGAACAAAACTTGTCGGCAGGCGGTAGTATTTACACTCTAACAAAGATGGACATAGTTACAGATATGAAGCAAAATTCAGATTTTCACATTGTGGTGTGAAAGTTGACCAGAATAGAGGTTTATGACCCAGTGACCGGTCGCTGTCTTCACCGGTGGAAGGCTGCCCTTTCAGAAAGTTTGCAGTGAACGTTAGCGTGGCGTTAGCCTCGGCTCATTTTAATGCCATAAATGGGAATATTGTTGCGTCAGGCTCATCATTTTAAATCAGTGACTTTGTCTAGCAGAGCTTTCTGCTGTTTGAGGCAGGAAAGCAGTGGATCTCTCAGGCCCATGTTCATCGTCTTCAGTCCGTTCCCCTGTTGTTTTGCTGTTGTTTTGCTTCTGTTAGCCTAGCACGTTGATTACCAACGTCCCTACGGACCTCCTCCAGCTCCTTGTTCTCCTCACTCTTAAAGCTGCTCAGATTCTGCATATCATTTTTCAATGAGGTAATGTCATTTTGCATTCTGTTGATATTGTAGTTTATACATTCTTATTCTTACTAAACATGGTGAACCAATATGTAGTTCTATACTTTTACCTTTTTATAAACTTTTTATACTTTTCTTGCTTTTCTTTGGTTATTTTGTTTGTATTTCCTATAACTCATGTAAAGCACTCTCAACTACCCTGTTGCTGAAAATATGTTATATGAATAAAATGACCGTACCTTGTTGCATATATTTTGGATAGCCTTAGCTGTCATTAGCTCACTCTCCTCTCTCTGCATCATGCTGGCTTTGTTGTCAGTGTTTGTTGGGTCTACCAACATCTGGTCGTATTTCCCCAGGTTTCATTTTCACTCCATGGATAGTTGTTATTTTGAAGACAAACTGAATTACTTTATTGAGTTTAGTAGCGCTTTCTTGTCTCCGATCAGGACAGTTTAAAGTTTTAAACTGCCATCTTGGAAATGCTCCTGGAAAAAAAACAAAAAAACAAACAAAAAGCAAATAAGCATTTTAAGTCTCTTTAAGTTAAACACAGCCTGAATGAATAAACTTAAGCTGTCAACTGTCTAAATATATCAGTTTATTGAAAATAGACAAACTGTTCTTTGTATTTATTTACAGCCTCCAACTACCCAAACAGTTTGAACATATGACCGTCCAGGTTTGTTCCTGCAGCTCTCCATCAAGTTCAGAAACATGCTTTTTGTTCAAAGAAATTATTTCTTCCTGTCAACTTTTCAGCCAGCAGGAGGAACAGAGTGATTTCAATTAATTAAACACGTGTTCAATTCCCCTACAAATCCCACCATTAAATAATTATGACACAGTCTGCCACAATCTTGGGGGCACAGCTGAGACGATGATAATGTAGTCTGATGGCGATGGTAAGCATAGAGCAGCAGACTCTTTCATGTTCTCAGCATCCGGCCTTCTGACTATTTTATAGGGCCGAGAACAGGGATTTCTCTGCAGAAGAAGTTACTTGAAGGGCAGCTGACTTTGCTTTAACTACCATTTTAATATGCATTGTAAATTACATTATTCTTGTGTATAATACTCTTGGTTACCAATACTCTTGGATCGTCTTGCATCAGTCTGTTAAGGTCTTGTAACAGTTTAATAGGTGAAGCTGTTCCTTTAAACCTGCTCCATGCCAGACCTCAGAGTGGATTCTCTCTGACCTTACCCCTTGTGTGTGCGAGGACTGAAGCAAACATAGAGGACTATGGCAAATGATACAAGTTTTACGTGTGTGGGGTCGGTTGGACCCCATTTCTACATACAAGGGTTAAGGTGAAAACTTGTGTCATCTAAAGACTTGATACTAGTGTGATGCATGCCAGTCACACAACACAACAACAATTAAGAGTTTTTCCAGGAACTTGTGTCGTTTCCAGGGGTAGACTCCATCAGAATATGGAGTCTACTCCATCCCTACATCTATGGCAATGTAGGAATAACATTATAACGATATATACCACAATGTTTTTTTTTTCTTTTTTTTTTTTTTTTAAATAAAACTTACAATAGAAAGTAAAAAAAATCACATACTAATTGAATGGAATGTATGTATTTGTAAGTGTTAAAATGTTTTTGGTTGTTTTTGTGGATGTATTTTTTGCAACGTTTTGTTTTCTTTAAAATTAGATTTTTTTAAGGGAGACCCAATGACAGACAGGAGCATCTCAATAGTGACTACCTGGTTAAATCAAAGCTAAATAAGTAAAATAAGTGAAAAATATATCTCTGCATACAAACACAATAACCTTAATGCAGTGGATGTCTGCATCAAATCCTGCTTTTACTTCCCAATGTACGAGACTGGAACTTGTAGTCAACTACATCGCTTGGCATTTCTAATATTCAAGCACATGCTTCATTTAAAGTGGTAAAACAAAATGCAACACTCCAGTTATGTTTTAATGAGGAAATAATATTACAACATGATGTAAAACTTAAAAATCCCCCCCTCAATTTTATGCAGTACTGCCCTTGTAGGAGCTTTTTATGTGAGAATGAGAATCTTAAATTATGTTCTGGATGTAAGGAGCCAGTAAAGAGAAGCTAAAATAGGAGCAATATGATTGATCTCTCTTTTTCATTTTCATCAGAACTCTTGCTGCAGCATTTTGGATCATCTGAAGTTTTTTACTGTATTCCTGGACTTCCTGATAGTAAAGAATCATAGTCGTCCAGAAAGAATGACATAAATTCAAATTTGGTCAATAATTATTCTCTATATGTGGCATTTTCAAAAATGCAAAACTGATATATGGACATCAATTGGCAAATCAGAATGCAAATGATGTACTTTTAGTTGTATCAAGGCAGCTGTCACTTCCAGCATGTCAATATTTCAGTGAAGCGCTCGCTCTCAGTGGCTTCAGCAACAGGTGACAGAAAAAATATAAGTGCTTACAAGGCAGCAGATGCCTCAGCTAAAAAACTCCGAAGGTGCTGCGAATGCAACATCTGGCCTTAAACCTTTTCACTGGACCTGATGGAGTGGCTGTTTGAAACCGACACAGACCACTTCTTATCCAGCTTCATCTGATTGTAATCCTCTCAAATTTGCTTTGCAGGTTGTCCTGATTGCAAAGAACAGCCACACTCCACAGAAAAGCTGCAAGCATTCAGAAGCCTCACTCCATTACTGTCACATTGCACACAACACTGCGGAATGCTGAACACTGCAGAGTTAAAGTTTACCAAAGTGACAAACTTCTGTCAAGTTTGCCACTTGCTCCGTCTCAGCAAGAAGAGCACAGGGAGAAGTTCTCCTTCAACAGCTGCAAAATCACAATCAAAAACCTATAATAAACAAAAGTAAACAAACTAATAACATTTTTGTTTAATCTTCTTAAAGAGGCAGCAACATGTATTTTCTTCTCATATCTTGCCAATTGTTTAGCATAAATAATTAACTGTTAAATTCAGTGAATGGGACTTAAAAGAAATTTTGCATTTTAACGCCTTAAAATTAGACCTCTGTCTCTAAAAACTTCTGCTCTTTCTGAAGCTCCGCCTTCATTAAGTCATCACAACATGGCTCCTCTATTAACCCTTTAACAACATTTTTACTGAAAAGTAGCTTGTTTACTGAGCAAACCAGTAAGCAGCTTCTGGTTGTTTACTGCAGCTTATTTACTTTAAACAAGCTACTGCTGCCAGCTAGTCTGAAGGTCTGAGTGGGGGGATTTTGAGAGAGGGCTGCTCTGTGAGTTGAAAGCTCAGAAGCTGCAGCTCTGAGGAGGAGCTGAGTGGGGGAGTTGTTGGGGAGGGCTGCTCTGAGTTCACAATGCTGTGTCTGGAAGCCGGGGCTAGGTTGGGAGAGACAAACCCTAAAGACTAGCAGCTGGAATTGGAGCACAAGGTGGTTCCACAATGTGTTGACTCAGGGAGGCAGCAATCCAGTGTCCCAAGTTTTGCACACCAAACTTTTCAGTTTTATATCGATAAAAGTTTTAGATCATGTATAATGTTCTTTCTCTGTAAAGTATAAAGATAACTGCTCTAACATAAAACTAACTGCTTTATGTTAGTTTTCCATATTAAATTCCAATAAAATATATTTATATTAGTGGTTGTGACAAAATATGTAAACGTTCACGGGGTATGAATACTTTTGCAAGCCTCTGTAGAATAAAGAAAACCTCAAGGTTCCACAACATGGACACCTGAAGCTTATAGACAAGTGCGCCCTCTATGTGCATTTACATTTTTTTTTTTATCAAAGCCTGTGCAGGGTGTATTTCAGATTCGCTCAATAGTCTGTAAATTACAGTAACTGATTGGACCATCCTTAGTAGCAATAATTGCAATCCATCGTCTTAGATAACTTTGCAACGCATTTTGTGTGTCATCATCATAAACATGGCAAGAAATGCTGATTGAGTCTCCTTCCAGCCGGCCCGCTGCACCCTGGGGCCGATCAGTCCAGTCACGTCTGCCGGCCCTCAGAGCTGTCTTAAACAGCGCACAGATCAGCTCGTCTTGGCTGCTTTGATCTCTCTCAGATAGCGGGGGGTTCTCAGAGGGAAAATCCATAGTAAAGCTTTTGGACTTCACAATGCTGAAGCAATCTAGTAAAATGATGCTGGCATATGAGGAGCCGTCTAAAAGGAGGTCTGATTTTCACCCAGTGAGACAGACTCTGCAGGGGCGTCCCAGGAGGACAGAAACAATAAAATGAGAATATCTTTGCATGGCAAACAGAATACAAATAATTCTTTTAGACTTCCTCATGGAGAATTGAACTGCTCATGTGCATCAAAGCCACAGTGATTTGTGGCGTGCTACACAGGGAGCTTTTGACTTTAGACACCAGCTACTTGTTTGGTCAATAGCTCTTAGAGTGGGTTCTAGGGATATTGAAGGGATTTTTGATTGCTGTGGGAAGTAGAAGTTCTTCTAAAAGGAAATTATTCTGAACAAGAGTTTATTTAAAGGGCCAGGATTATGTGCTTTCCAGGCACATAGTGCAACTTTATAGCACAACCAAGTTACTATGTCAACTTCAGTTGTTATAAAATTGAATAAATATCAAATTTGACTTAAAATAAATTTGACTTTGTAATTTAACGCCTTGAAATTGGGCCTCTGTGTCTTTAAAAACTCCTGCTCTTTCTGAAACTCCTCCATCAGGAAGTCATCACATGGCTCTATTAACCCTCTAACAATGTTTTTACCAGTGTTGCCCTGAGAAGTAGCTCAGTGCAATACTTGTTGTAACTGCAGATGAGCAGTTCCACCAGATGTTTGCTAATTGCTGCTGGCTAGTCTGAAGGAGTGGAGAGGAGGAGTCGACAAGGAGGGTTGCTCTGTGAGGAAGAAACTTGGAAACTTGGAAACTGCAGTTCTGAGAAGGAGCTGCGCCTTGAAGGCGGGGCTAGGTCCACTCAGGCTTTGGTTGCCACGGCAGATTAACATAGTCATGCATGAAAGAATTAAAGGTCCACTATTATGCAAAGTTCACTTTTCTGTAATACCTTCTGGGTATCGACTGCTTCTAAAAAAAGCACCCAGCTGTTTTTTGGGAATAAGTTTTTTTTTGTTTTGTTTTTGTCTAAATGCTGAGTCAGGAGGGCGTGGCCAGCAGCAGCTCATTTGCATAATCATGACATAACCCTAACATAGCGCATTCCTTAATGAGCTCAAAACAGGCAGAACTGATCGCGTGAAATCTCAATATCTGAGAATGATTTTGTGTATCAAATCTAGTAAACATGTTTTGTATATGCCACAGACTTAAGCTAGCTTGTTCAAGGGAGCATAATAGTGGATCTTTAACACTTTACATACATTTTTGATGAGGGAATAACATTATACCATGATGTCAGGCTCTAAAATTTGATTTTACTTTATGCTGCCCCATTAAAAGGAATCATGCTGTAGAAATGGCTGAGGGTTTTGAAATGACTGTTATTTATAAGTTATAGTTTACAGTGGTGAATCTCAAAGTCACATCAACCAGATGATGATGATGCTGGGAACAAAGTAGAGCCTTTTACCAGTTCCAGCTGAACTGGGATCTTGTTGCTGTAATGGTTATTGTGCAGAGTCTCTCTGCCTCCTGCACACAGGCTGCCCTCTGCTGACCCAGCTGTTCTGTCCTGCTGCTGCTGGCCGTTAGAGGAACTCAGTGCAACCTCTTAGTTTGAGCGCACTCTCAGATTTACAGTAGCAGAGTTTTGAACTTAATGTAAAGGCTTACATAATAATGTGCAACAAAACCTGAACATTTCATATGCATTGTATCGATCTCTTCCATTCTCATTTTCATCAGAGTTCTTACTGCAGCTTTGGATCATCTGAAGACTTTTAACCGTTTTTTTTTTTTTTTAACTTTCTGACAGTAATGAGTTACAGTAGTTCAGCCTAAAGTAACAAATGCATTGACTAGTTGTTCAGCATCTCTCTGAGACAGAGTATTTCTAATTTTACCAATATTCTGGATGTGAAAGGAAAATAAAGTCTTAAAAACTGTTTTATTAATGTTATTATTGAGGCCAGAGCCTCTGGTACAAAGATAACTGCTGTTTAGTCTGAATTTAAAAGTTGAACATTCAAACTGAGGTCTGCATACTTTCTCCTTCAATTGGCCTTGTTGCCTTTAAGCAAGAAGGTCCTGGGTTCGAATCCTGGCCCGGAGTCTTTCTGCATGGTGTTAGCACGTTGTCTCTGTGCATGCTCCGGTTCTTCCTCACACTGTCCAGAAACATGACTGTGAGGTTAAAGGTCTCTAAATTGACCTTAGGTGTTAGTGTAAGTGTTTGCTTGTCCTACGTTGCCTTGCAATGGACTGTTGACCTGACCAGGGTGTTAAAAACAATTATGCAGCAAAGTTTTGCAATTATTATTTATTAGTAAATACAGTCCACATGATGTCTACTTCTACTCCTTTCTGTGACTCTGCCAGTCTCTCTGCATCTCTGTAACACTCTGAGCTCAGTGGACACCTCATGGTACATGGCTACAGTGGCAAGGTGTTGAGCCATTGATCAGTTTTACAGCAGCCATCTTGGTCCCATAATTTCAGAATGTGAACGGCACGATGAGGAGGATGGTGTAGGTAATAATTCCGACTGAACCAGGAAAGATTTTGGTCAATTCAGGGATCAAACACTTGTGAATTTTGTCACTTCTTGTTAGAGATCAGCAAGTTGTGGAAAATTACTGAAACACTGAACAGTTGGACATGTGCATTCAGATACTTAGAGAAGGTCACTTTAAGGTAATCTGTAAAGGTCATAGTGCCTTTTAGGTTAATCCTGAAATGTTACCTGAAAGCTGAATATCCCTTAATTTTCCTGAGTAGTGCCCCAAAACAAACATCTTCTCAGGACGAAAACAAATGGACTGAACTTATATAATGCTTTTCCAATCATTTTGACCACTCAAAGCGCTTTACACTAGAGTCACATTCACCCATTCACACTCATAAACGCTCACACAATCATACACCATACGCAGATCGGTAGCTAATTTGGAGTTAAGTGCCTTGCCCAGGGGCACATCGACATGAGGGAGGAAGCTGGAATCAAACCTACAACCTTCCAATCATAAGTTGGCTACTCTACCCACAGAGCCACAGTCACCCAAAAACAAATCAACTCAATAAAGGCAGATTCAAGATTAATTACATATTTGATATTTGTTATTTTTTATTAAACAGCACATTCAAACTTAGTTTGTTTTTTTCAAATAGGCTAAAACTTCTTTGTAAAAGGAAACCTGGCAGATTGCATTCAGTCACACTAAATGCATTCAGTCACAACATGCACACTGTGCATGTTGCTACATGCACACTGTGCATGTAGCAACAGTGGAGAGACAAACTCCTTTAACATCAAGACTGAGGAACACAGCAGACCGGTCAGACTGGTAGAGAGATTTAAAAAACATTTCCCCATCATCTGAAATATGGAAACAGGAAGATAAAACTAAACGGACCGGCTGGGCTGAGAAGCAGAGAGGAGGACCATGGAGGAGCTGCAGAGATCCACAGCTCCTCCATAAGTTTCCATGTCCACCAGCCGACATGGAAACTTACAGTCACACTCAACATACAGCTTGAGTCATGAGCTGAGCTTCAGATTTAGTCTGTAGATGTGCATCATGGCTGGTAGACTCAAAACAGTTGTTTTTGTGCAGTTCTACAGAAATTTACCAACTTCTGGTTGGTTGAAAATAAAACTGCAGATAAGTGAGAAGCAGAGAAGAGCACACTCATGAACACACTCCTGTGTGTGTGAAGCACGTCAGAGTGTGGAGCACTGTATGCCTTTAATTAGAGAGTAGCTGTTACAGTATGTACTTGTAAAAAGACGGTGAAGTAGCCTGTTTTATAAAAAATGCATGGAAGTGTTTGTTGTGGAGCTCTCCTGTGGAGGATCTGTCGGTTTTATTGCAGCGGTGTGTATTTCACAGAGTGTGTGTGTTGTTTGAGGGAGCTCTTTGACCTTGCTGTTGTTTCTTTCGATTTTTACCACTCACACACTGTCAGGCAAATTTAATGCAGTGCATTGATCAACTTCATATTGAAACCAACTCTTTCTGCCTCCCCCATCACTCAACAGGTTTCTCCCCCCGCTCACACACAAGCGCTAACTAAAATTGCTGATTGATTACATGTTGCTATGGATAATAGATGGTGACCTCCAGTTTGCCTTTGCTGCTGCTGCTGCTGCTGTTGTCTCAGCATGAAAAATAGCCACAGGATCCCAAACCAATGATCTTTTCCCCATCCTGCCCTAAAGCCTCTAAGTCTGAATAATTCAATTTGTATCCACTAAAGCTGCATTTGTCAAACTGGGTTTACGCTTGCAGCTCCTTTAGCCAGCCTGCTGCACTCCACACACTTTGATTCACAAAATTCCAAAGACATTTGAAGTCACTGTGTATGCAGGGGAACTTCTCCAACATCCTGAAAATTCATTATGTTCCGTTCTAGACAGCATAAATTGTGAATGCAATTTCAAACATGTCTCCTCCAATTAAAAAGGATTTCAGTGGCATTTTTATAACTGAACACCATAGAATGTTGCTCGGTTCCAAAAGTACCACTGCTTTAGTTGGGCTTTTTAGCACAACTGTTTAGAACTCAGTATAAATTTTTTATTTATTGAAAAATTAATCAAAAATGGCATAAAAGTTGTTGAGTTATTGGAGAATTTCCCCACACACCCTGGGAGCTTTAACAAAGAGGAATGTCCATGACACACAGTTGAAAGCAGATGTTTACATTTACTTTATGAAAAGAAAAGGTTGACTGAAACAGCAGCATTTGAAAAAAAAAAAACTTCCTGAGTTACAGTAGAAGGTTCTTACTTTCCAGTAACAGCAATCTCCTCTGTTTCTGTCTACAGCAGAGATTGTTGCATCAGAACTTATTCAGCGAATGTCTTTCAAACTCTCCCATCCACTTGTGACTGTCTGCAAAACCTGGAAAATTTTCAAAGTCCAAACTTCCAGCATGGCTGGGAGGACTGAGAGGAGCTCCAGGCTGGGATGTGAGTGGTGGAGCCAGCGGTCGCGTTAACCGAATATTTTCAGTCTGGTGATGGAAAAATCGGATAGTCATCCATCATTGACTTGGTGGTTTTATGATGAGTTCATTTTCACTGTGTTGTCCTGCAGTGGACTGACCATCTGCCCAGGGTGTACCTCACCTCTGACCCCCTCCCGCCTCTGCAAGGATAATTTGTTACATAATGGATGTAACATTGAGGCATACCTCTAGATATGTTTTTAGACAACATTTCAAACACACTGACTTCTTGTCTGATATCAGAGGAGAACAAAACAACTCAGCCAATAACTGAAGAGAACTCAGGACCCCCACCAGTCTGGTTCATCAGTGGAGCCAAGTTCCAGACCCCTGAAGGTTCCACATTAAGTTGTTGAAAGAATTATATGCAAACACCATGGGGATGTAGTGCTGCTCAGGAAGGAGATGGGAAATGCCAGGAAGGCCACTTAGAGAGGAAGAACATACCACTGTAAAGACTGGTCCTGATGACCCATCATCATTAGGACCATCGTTAGGATTAGGGGTTGGAGTTGTGGTGTAAATTAAGTTTAAGTCAAGATTAAAAATACACAGGTAATTATTAAAGTTAGGAACAAGTAGAGTTTCTAAAATGAACTGAAGTAAGTTGAAATACAGAGCTGGAGTAACCAATATTTGTTTTGCTTCATGATTGTTCCAACATTGCTTCATAGGTCAATCCTGGCATTTAGCTCTTGGACCTCCTTCCTGGGCTTTACTCTGTGTGATTTCAAAATAAAATCCTCATCCCTTTGTGTTTACACAGCTGTTTTTTTTTTTTAACAATGGAAGCATATGTAAGCAGACAGGCAGAGGCAGTGCCGAGAACCTCCCTGGTGTGACAAGCCAATAAATCTGTCACTTACATTTCAAGAAGTCTCTAAGGAGCAAAGCACACATCTGTTAACTGTACCTCTAAAATCTTCCTTGCAGGCATCATCAAAACTGTGTGGAAGGAAGGGAAAGATAACTCCTCCACAAAGTCTGCTGAAAGAAGAGCTCACAATATCCAGATCACCCAGAGAGCTCACTCTTATTTACTGTGTAAAGTGCCAGCAGTGATAGCTGTGATGTGTCCTCGGGGTGAGACTTTATGTGTCATTTAGCACCTTAAAGCCAATTGTCAGTCTTATCTAGACTGAATTATTGACTCTCACAACAACTCCTGCAGCTGGCTTTTGAACTGAACTCTCGATCGTTTCCGTCACTCTTTGACTTTTATAGCACTGGCAATAACATTGAAGCAATTGTAATGTACACTTAGAGGTATAAATAGCTTGGAACTGAGCGGGGTACTATATTCTCCAGCTTTACAAGGGCTAGCTGTCTCATATCCCCAGGGGTAACTGTGTATACAGCTTGGTTAATTGAGAAAACAGCCAGTTGTTCATTGGCAGGATTTAGGAGCTCAGTTACTTAGAGCCATAACGGCGGCAAATTGGTTTGGTCTTTCTTTGAGAGAAGCTGGAAAACCTGATTGCAAGAGCTAGTAACACTTTGTGAAAAAATGTCCAGTTTTGTCTTAACCTAAATATACAGATGAATTTGAAGGTAAAATATTTTACTTGGATATTTGAAAGAAAAACTTTATTATTATTGAAAAGACATTATTGAAAAGAAAAACAATGCTCTTTGATGAATTGATGAGCAAATTGAATTTGATGAATTTTTATTTAAAATCCAGACAAAATATTTGTAATATTCCCAGCAGCTGTTGGTGACCTTAACCCTACACTGCAGTGGTTGTGGTTATCATTCAGGATGATTCACACCACCTCTGTTTAGTCCGCTTTAATCCAACTCTGGTTCATGTATATGGAAAGTCCAGTTTCTTTGTGTAGGTGAGAATGTGTAATCAAACTCTGATGCAGATTCAAAAATTGAACTCAGGCTGACCTACAACCTCGATCTGGGTTTGGTTGAAGTGAACTCTGGTGCAGTTCAAATGCATATGTGAACGCCAAGCGGACTGTAGACCACTCCAAAAGCAGGAAGCAGTACACTGCAAGGTATTCTGGGTAAATACAACCAAAACAAACATGTCTAACAAGTCTAGCACTAGCTGGAGTAATGACTTATGGTCTTTCACCAAGATCAAAAGAGAATCCATTTTTGTTTACATTTTGCAAAGAAGGAAGCTGTGCTCAGTGTCTTCAGAGGTTTCCATCTGGTTTCCTTCAGTAGATCGCTCTCTCTTACTATTCTGCCAATAAGCACATTTAAATAACTTTGATAATTCCCACTAACATAAAACAGGAAGGGTTTGCTCTGATTTAGTGTTAGACAGTGACAATAAAAAGGTTGTGTATTTTTATATAGAGCTTGTTAACTCATGTTTTCAGCTATTTATTTCCAGTCAGGGAACATGACCCTTATGACCTCTGGGACCCCTTGAGGGTGCCTGAGTTTTGTTTAAATGAACACCTCTTTTTACCTCTTTTTGCTTTATTATCTTTAGAGTTCAGACACTTGCCTAAACTCTATCAGAAATAAACAGAATGGGAAAATAATTTCACATTTTCAACTTCCCGGGGTATGAATAATTTTGAGCTTAGTCACATTTTCTATGATGAAACTCTGAGCCTCTTTATGTTTCTATCTCCAAAGATCTGCTTTATTTTTCTGTTGATTTTCTGTGAAGCTTCAGCTCTTATCAGTCAGCGAGGCGCTGATGAAACGTTGGGTCTAAACAGGCCATTTTTCTTAGATGATGATTTGTGGCCCATTTAAATGAGCATTAAGGCGTGAGGTTTTCTCAGAATCTCGGGGTGGGAGACAGATGACACCCCCGAGGGGGGAGAAACACTTCCTGGATTCATCAATATGAGGGGAGCTGTCAAACTGAATCAATAGGGGGAGGAGGGATCGCGGTTGCAACACACTCCTAGCGCCATCATTTCACATGTTCTCATTTTTCCTTCAAAATGCCAGCAGTAGACTTATCTTTAGGTCAGAATCAATTTTTAATTTTGCATGGTAATGATTAACAAATTACTAAATTGCATTATTCTTCAAAGTTGCATTTCACTAAAAAAAAAAGAAAAAAAAAAGAAAATGAACGTACTTTTAGAGCAGGCATCAGAGCTCTTAGCAGAGACTTTGTCACATACGGCAGACAGAAGAGTAAAACTGTTGATGGATGGATGTCAGTAACTAAACATAAACTTACAAGTTCAAACAAGCCCAGAGGTCGTTTGGTTTTTAGAACTCACTGAAAACCAAACCACCTCCTTTTACAGAGGAGGAGAGAAAGAAGGCCAGTTAGTGAGCCCAGTGGGTCTTCTGTTCCCGTCCAGAACCAGAAGTGGTGCTAATCCTGCTTCACCTGTAAGCAGATTAGATTTAATGCTGTGACCAATAATAAGGCAGATGGAGATAAATCTGTGTATTTATGGAGGTTCAGTTTTAATCCAGTCCATGTTTGGGGAACTAAATGTTACTTTCATGACATATGCTGCTGATAATTCTTTTTTTTTTTCAGTTAATAAATGTTGTTTCTCTTCCCTGATGGAGGCTCAGTCACAGCAGACACTGTATATGTCTAAAATCATTTTCAACATCAGTTTATGCTTTTTGTTACTTTGAGAACATGTTAAGGTAGTATTTTGACAATTACCTAATAGTGAGAGTTTATCCTCTCAAAAAAAGAGTAATAAAGCTTCATTTTGTAAAGAATACCTAACACTGGAACTGGAAGATATTTTAAATATCCAAGAACACGACAACCAGAAGGAATGAATAAAATGGAAATAAAAACCACGTTCAACAGAAAATATGAATAAAATGCATCATGATGTTTCTGGAAACACAATTGGCCTTCAGAAAATATTAATCATAAGAATGTAAATTATCAAATTAATTTTAATGTATTTAATGTAAAGGCTTACTTATCGGGCCTTTTCTGAACCATTCCAACATCACCCTTACCCCTCACATCTAATTTTTTCTCTACGTAAATCAGGCTCTATGTTAAATCCTAAGATTCCTGTGAGTGTGTAAAAACAGTAGAAGAACAATTTATGCTGACTCTGACTTTAAACTTATTTTCCCAACTTGGATTCAGAAGAAAAGTTGCCCAGTCGTTAAACGTGGTTTATTGGATGCCTGTGTTTTCATAGTGATGGCTATGGGGGAACGCTGTGTGAGGGCCGACATTCTCCTGTCATTAAAATTGATAATAGGAGGACAGATATGTTGGTTGCATCAAATAAAACGGAGAGATGTTGCAAATTTTACACAACGCTCTGCAGACAGTAAATGAAAATGCCATATGTTCTCACTTTTCATATGTTTCTACATTTTCTCCCTGTTTTTCTAAGCCAGGTTTTCTGAGACATGGTGGTACATGTTATATGGTATTAATACATACATTTATTTTCAAACATTGTTTGATATAACTGATAATGATCTCATAAAAGAGTTATGATTATTCCATACAGGTGAGAATGATGTATGTGTGGATTGTAAAATATTCAAAGGAATAATCAGTCACTACAATAATTGTTACATTAGATAACAATAATAAAAACATACCTTCATTCCAACTCATTAAATTTCCTGGTGAGTGTTCTGTTGATGTTGTTGTTTATTTATATTGAAACAAAACCTATAAATGTTAATAACCTTTCAAGAAGCAGGTTTGAAATTCAAATCTCAGCTGCTGTTTTTCTGGCTGGATGTTTCCTGCAGGTCTCCCAGCAGCCTGGATGCATGCAAAGGTTCAGGGACTTCATAAATTCATTTTGGTTTGTGTGGTCAGAAGAAAAACAGAGAAAAGAAACCCGGGAGAAAAATTAATGAAATATATGAGAATATAAGAAGCTGGAGAAAATGTGCCAACATGTTCTGTTTGTATGTCTGGGTTTGTATGATGTTTTTATTTCTAGGTAACGTATCACTATGCCGAGCAAAATAAATAATTTTAAATAAAATATTCCAACCTAGATGTGAACAGTGTTGTTCATGTTGAAAATACTCCAAACAAACACATGAAAAGCAAAAAGAAAGTTTGACATGAGGAAAGTAGGATTCATGTGGCAGGGAATGGCTTGAATTGTATTTCCTGAATTTCTAACTCTTATCAAATCAGAAAGAATTTGGGACCTAACACATAAAAACACCAGTGGAAACAAGCAAACATTTTTCTATTTAGGGATTTCTTAAAAGGTTAATGCAAATATTCAGACTTCTGACTGAATTATCTCATTTGAAACAAGAGACGTCTACAGGGGCTGAAACCTTAGAAAACCCTCAATATGCAGTTATTGTAGGTTTTAAGCCTACATCTCTGTTTTCGAGATGTTTTTATATTGCTCCAAAGTAATATTCTAATCTTAAATGTCATGTTTTAATTTGCTGGAGCAGAAAATGATCATCATTAGTAACAGAAATAAAGTCTTGAAAACATCAGTGGTGGATTTACTGCATAAACAAACTCAATGATATTCTAATGTGTTGAATCAGACTGATCTTTGAGGATAAATGATATATGTTGATTTATTATTGCTTGGCGTGATTTTCCTCTTCCTATTATGATGATTTTTCTCTGATTTCTAATAAATGATATTACTGAGAAATATTGAAAACTCTTTTATGTGGTAGAATGATGGAAAGGTAAACAGTTCACTCAGGAACAGTCTATGACATTGGCTCATAGTGTTGTCATGTTGTCATAGTTGTGGAAAAATATAAAAGTTTATTTTTAATCTGTGTGGAGAATTATCCTTTCGCCATTTAGGTTCTATAAGGTTGAAAAAGAGTCAATGAGTTGAATTCATGAATTCCATTTATTAAGACTAAAATGCAGCTCTGGTCCATTTTCCATGCTAACTTTATGGGCTAACACAGCAAAATGGCCCCTAACAGTTTCTAGTTCCTTTAGTTGGCTTCTATCTAAGCTACGCCCTAAAGAGGGCGTTCCCTAGCATGTCATTTCCTTAGACATTAGATTTGTGTGCGTGTTCACTATGTGTATATACAAGCATCCAAATAGCTAAAAGAGACAGAGGCAAACACAGAATTATTTATTCCCAACATTTGTTACTTTGTCAATTAATATTTAGTCAGCTGCACATTTTATTGTCCATAAGATTTTAGTTTTTTTTTTTTTTCTATTCTGCCTACGTGGTCAAACCAAAACTGGTTTTATTCTGTCTAATGTGGAGCATTAAACGCCCCAAACCCAAACAGCCTGGTGAATGTGAAGTCTTGACTCCTTCCATCCCGCCTACATCCTGCCGTTAATGTGTTGACTCTGTAACACCTTGGAAGTGACACTAATGACGAACGCTGTCATCAGCCGCACAGTTAATGGCCTCAGTCATCAGAGTCGTGGATTAGGCAGGGCAGTTTTATCACAGTTGAGTTGTAAATGTTGTATATAAATATGCACTGGGAGGAATATTAGCTTCTCTCTGTGCTGTCGTTCTGATTTCATAAAAAGGTAATGAATTGTTAATAGCATGATTACGCTGAAAATAGAAAAAGTGGAAAATGGATTTGGCATTGTGGCTCCCACTGGTTTCCCTCCACCTCATGAAACGAGAGCCTGTTCATTATGTGTCAATACTTCATAGTCCATTTGTCTAGCTGTGATCAAATGAATAATCTCATTACTGATATGAGACTCAGTTACTTTGGTTTAGAGAGACGCTCAGGTCACTTATCACTGTTCAAAAGTATTTTCTCTCCCTTTATGTCGCAGATGGATTTGACTTTAAGCATCTCGGTGACACAGTGTTAAACTGGTTTATTCACCTTTGTTCATGGCTTTCTTCATTAAACTCCTAGAATGAAAGAGCTGCTTGTATAATGCCTTTATTTTACTTTTTAACATGACACATTCATATCTGTTTTTACTGTGCAATGCATGTCCTGATGTAGGTTCTGAACATTATCTAGCTCTCTAATCACATCAAATATTGTTGGATTAGGAAAGCTAAATGGCTAAATGTTTTAGGATAAAAATGTTTAAATTGAAATAGTACTAACAACATTTCAATGTATATCACCAGTTATACAAGGAGTCATTTAAAATAGTTTAAAAAAACAACAACAAAAGAACAGAGATAAAACAATTACACTGAAATTCAAAACACATGCGGACATAAAAAGAAACATCAAATGCAGATTTAAACAAATAAAAATTTAATTAAATACAAAAATGAAAAGTTTAAAATTTTTAAAAAAGAGAAATTAAAAGTTGAAATTCATTCATCCCCAGAACAGAAGCAGCCTTCTTTGTTTTCAGGTCCCTGGTTCTGATGCTGCTGACCCAACAGATGATGGCAGAACAGATGAGACTCTCAACAGACTGACAGAAGATCTGCAACATCTTGCAGGGCCAAACTTTGATGGACCTTAAGCTTCTTCAGGAAGCCCAGTCTGCTCTGTCTCTTCTTCCAGACGATTTATTGTTGAGTAAGTCGTTGCAGGATAAACAAACTGGTTCTGACATGATCCGTCTTCCTGGTGTTGGTCAGGACTCTGGCAGCAGCATTTGTGATGAGCTGCAGCTGATAATTGTGATAGAAAGCTGATTTAGTAATATAATGCATGTGGATGTTAATACTGAGGTCTGGGTCAGTGATCCCATCATAGGATGGACAGTGGTCTGTATCATCATCGTTCGGCTGAGTGGTGGTTTCCTGGTCTAGGAGTGACATGCATCTGGACTCTGCTGATTCATTTAGAGCACAATTTGTCCCTCTAGATTTTATTCAGGAATAGTGAAGTAAAATGGTCTGAATATAAAATTCTAAGGTGTTCTGATCATAATAACATTTGTAAAACTATGTATCATTTGACGTACACTGCATAGGTTTGAGCTACTTTGTGTTTATCCATCACATTTACTTCCCATAATGTGAGTTGGAAGATTATGGTTGTCATGACAAAATCTAAAAACGTTCAAGTGTGTAAGTACTTTTGCAACACACTGTATACAATGGTAGAGCAAACATCTTGCAAGCCTGGGGCTTTTCTTGTAGGAAATAGTTTAAATAGTTAGAGATGAATGATTGGCAGACTGGTGGAGAGAAGAGAGCAACTTGCTGATCAGAGGGACTTTATTCCACACCTGCTATGGTTGGGATGGAGGTTTGAGGAATGAGTTGAAGGTTCATTGTTGAGCAAAAGGTGTGTTTGTATATCCAGAAAATATTTTTGTTCTTTAGAATTTTTTATAGTGTTTATATGTGGATTTATTTATTTGTAAAATAGTTTATTAGGAAAAAAAAAAAGTCTAATATCAAGATGACTTTAGTTATTTGGAAAATATTGTTAACGCCTCTTCAAACCCCCTCTGGTTGAAACCCAGTTGAGACCCTTCAGGTTCTGCAGTACTGATAGGATAAATGTCCTAACAGGCAGTAATGGAAGCGAAGCTGAGAGGCTGACAGCAGAATGTCTCCATTTCTCTACGCATCTTAATATTTCAGTGGCTTACCCAGCAGTTTCTACAGGTTCCTCACTGCAGGCAGCACCTTCCAGCATGGGCTGACTGGCTTTAATTAGAGGAAGAGGGACCTTATCGCAAAAACAGCTGCAGCTGTCGCCATCGCCGCCGCCGCCGCCGCCGCCGCCGCCGCCGCAGCAGCAGCAGCAGCAGCAGCAGCAGCAGGACTGGGCTGGGAGATCCTGCTCTGAATGTTTTATCAGACTCTGGGCTGGGCGCCTGGGTAGACGCGTCAAACAGAATGTGAAAAAGTCTGGAGATGTTTCTATCAGCACTGGAAGACGTTTTTATTCCTGGATTTATTTAGGCAGCCTGACATGCTTCCAGTTACACAGAATGTACATTGATCCACTGAGATGTTCAAGGGCCATGTGTACATGTTTAAAGTTGGGTCAGTACAGAATACTTAAAAAAAATAAATAAATTTAAGCCTCCAACTCTTTGGAACTTATTCAGCTTTGGAACAGAAATGGAAACATATCTGCCTGCGTGCTGCAAGCGTAATGAGCTCTGCTGCTTAAACATGACCTGAACGTAGCCTTGAGGGAAAAAAAAGTGTTTTCAAAAACAAAACTGAGTTGTGTTAAGTCTGTGACTGCATGGAAACAACAGTTATTACACATTTATCTGATTTTATTTATAATGACACAAGCTATAAGTCTGCCATCACTGGCAGAAATTTAACAGGAAACATTATGGACAAAAGAGGACTGAATCAATTATTTAGGCTAAAACTGAAATCACAAAAGGAGCCATATCACCGCCTGCAGCAAGCTGGGAAATTAGGTCAGTTTCATAATGTTGTGGTTGAAGCTCAGCAGCTGCAGCAGAGCCTGGAAGCAGAAACACGTCCAGGATAGATGCCGGTGAAAATCCTGTGCTTGGCAACATGAATCATGTTTAAGAGCTCCAGAAGACTCAGTGGAGAACTTCGGCTTAGACACATTTTAAAGGTTAGCAAGATGTATCAGAGGAGTTTTATTCAGGTTCTAACATTTAGACTTTTCTTCATTGTGTTTTGACAATAAATTATTCAAAGGATTATAACCTGCTCAGACTGAGGAGCATCAAACTTTAAACATGGCCACCAGGTTTCATGTTCTAAACACATTCAACCCAAATTCAAACATGATTTTAATTTTTTTGGACAATAATATTGGTGATGCCAAAGAAAAGTGCACCGTGCTGCACTACATACAGTTTTATATTCAATTATCTTCATTGTCAAGAACCTACAAAAGCTTTTTGTATTTGATTTGAACTGACTTAATGATCTAAGTGTCAGCTAATATTTTTAACATTTTCATATTTCACAAAATAAATTGTGACAAATGCAAATGTTTGAGAGAGTGAGTCTTAAGTCTTTAGTTATAATTTTTACCAGTCAATAATTTTGCTTTTCCAAGTATTTTTTACTTTGTGACAGTAGAGTAATCTCATTAGAATGTGATATAATATTTCTTTTAGTTTACCTGTAAAGCTAATTATTTGGTTGCAGAATTCTACAAAAACACATCTAACAAATTAAACCAAATGTTTAATCCATAAAAAAGAGATCTACTGTATTTTAATAGTCACTTTGTAACTCCGTATGTCAACATGACAGAGAGCTGAGCTCTGTGAAACCAGGTAACACCGGGTACGGGAGCTGCAGAGGCCAAAACACTAAACACTACTGTATGTCCTGACCTTATCGCAGAGAGCAGCTAATTCTGTGAAATTCAGTTCAGACTGTAAACCAGCTTTGTTTTTGTTTTTATGGGAAGCATCACCACACAGCGCCTCACGCTGCACAGGCTCCGTCACATGACATTATCATTTGATATTGCAATATTAATTTTCTCACTGATGTCAAAAATTCCACTGGTGTCACTGTAAATGAGACGGTATGGAACACCGCTAGTCTTTACTTTAAAAAGAATCGCTGTTCAGAAAACATTAATCAAAGTGGATGACAGAGAAGCAGGAACACGTGGAGGGGTTCATTTATGCCCCAACCCATTAATCTCTAATCTTAAATCAACCCGTATCCATGGATGCAGGCGGCTTGACCTTCGTACAGACAAACACACATCCCAGTTTTTACATCAACTGAATGTTTCACTCAAAGACATGCAGTTTTCACCACTAGGGTGGTGATAATGTGCTGGTTTATAGTTGCTCAGTGGAGAAGACGGAAAAGTAAATTATATTTTTCCAGAATATAAATGCAGTTTTTTATGTAATTGTTGCCCTTGTAGTACAAATAATCCCCACAGGCTAAACAGCAGATTTCTACCCAATTTATTTATTTTTTATAAACTCAGTGTGTTTTCCTCCTCATGATCTCACTCACTGTTTTCTAAATAATACTATAAAAGTATTAGTAGTACTTTTATAATGCTATAAAAGTATTAATACAGTATTAATAATACTTTAATAAATACTATAAAAGTAAAGTATTTATACTATATGGTCACTTCCCTGAAGTGACCAAAATATGTGGTTTAAACATCTGGAGGAATCCGTGGCCACCGGGGATCTGAGTGAAGAAAATGATGCCTCAGAGTCTGTGGTCCATGGGACAGTAGAGTTTACTAAGAGTTAATGAATTAGTCTGAAAATGTTTTTGTTCCTTGTTTAGAAAACCGTAGTAACCAGACTGCATACTACTAGCAATACAAGATGGAAACTACCTTCAAACGTTAGCTAGCAGTTTATTATCAACATGTTTTGAAATGATTTGAATTCATGTTGTACAAGCTACCAATTAAGTAGAGAGACAAGAGAAGTCCTTGGATTTAACAGAGACTCAGAAAGGAATCTTCAAGGCGTTCCGAGATGCTTGCTTTATCTTTGTGATCCAACATCACAAATCTTGGCCGATAAGTCTTAATCTCTGCCAGTTTCCCACCGTGGTTTGTCTCTGTGTACTGTGAGGAAAGGACACAGTGTGCCAGGGCCTGTCTGGACTCTCGGCTGGGGTTTTAATGAGGGCTCTTGGACTAGATAAAGACCCTGGGGCTGCTATCAAAGCGGAGAGGGATTGCAAGCTGATTATCCTGCCATCAAGAGCTGGATCTTCAGTCAAACACTCAGCAGCACATTGTGCCGAACTCAACTCTTCACACTGTGTCAGGCCGATAAAGACGGGGTCTCCACTGAGTCATGGTGGTACATCCATTACTGGGATTAAGATGTTTAATTAACAGCATTTCTTGAATGGAATCTTGTTTACATTGGTTGAACATTGCAGCAATGGAGCTAAAAGAACAGTTTGAAATTCTGTGTTATCTGATACGTATGCTCCTGAAAGGAGAGGTGTTTTCAGACCAACGCTCTCAGGAACTAAATGACAACCTGGTGGCAAACAGGAAACACACCCCAGTTTTCCTCACCTCTTTACATATTGAACAGGAGGAAGAAAACTGAACGTACCAGAGAAAATCCAGAATACTAACCTGGAGGGCAGCATGAAATCATCTGTGGCTTCATGCATAAGAGAGCGCGCAGCTGCCAATAAAACCTTAGAAAAAAGAGAGTGCGCAGCTGTCACACTAGAAGTTGGCATAGTGACAAATATTGAAACACTTGGTGCACAAAAAAATTCAGATGTATAAAAGCTGTGCAGACTCATGTGGCAGCACTCCTTTTCTTCATACATCCAGATTTGCAGATGCTGCATGCTCCGCCCACCCCGGCCCATAAATACATACAGATTTGCATAAATAAAATGCAGACTTTCAGCTTCTGTCCAAATAACTGTGACAATGGCCCCTGCGTGTTTGCTTGCAACAGTGCCAATAATAAGAGCAATGACAATGTATTTTATTTAAAAGGCACCTTGTAGGGTACACCAGGTCACCTCAACAAAAATGGAGCAAAAAAAAAAGTAAAGTTAAACATAATCAAAAAAAACAAAAGAAAACTAAAATGATGTAAAATGATGGGATGTGTTGATGAATCAGAGTGAAAATGACTGTTTGAACTAATGAGTTTCCAGCTGGCGTCTCTCAGATAACTGACATGCACTTCATGCACATTTACATCTACATGTGGGAAAAAATGAAGACGTTTAGTATCTACATTTGGTTTAAACTTATCACCATCTTTGATGTGTTTATTTTACTGTATGAAGCTAAATGTGGTTTAGGTTCATCATTTAGATTCATAATAAAAGAATACAATTATGAAAAAGCATTAGATTTGATAAGTTAAATAAAACTGAATTGTTATCACAGTAGTAGTAACCAGAGTCACAATGTGCTGAGTTTCCTTAGATAGAAAACTTTCTTACTAATTTGAATAAACTGAACTTGAGTGCATTGTTTAACAACTTGTATCAGTTTGGATTGTGTGTACTGGATCGCATATAAATTTGGAATTGTGAATGTTCATGGCAAAAAAGTACGATTTGACAAAAAAATCAGAATTGGCTGCAGTGTGAACACAGCCTAAGTGAGATAGAGATAACGGGCCTCTTCACTCAGAGTTTCAACAATAAAGTCACAGTAAGTCTCTCTTTAAGCCAACTGAGCTCTTTAACCTTCTGAAATCATCTGACATAAAAGGGGTTGAAGAAGGAAATAAAAGGAAATAAAAGCAGATTTTGGTTATGACAGTATTGGTGACATCATCAAACACTTCATACTCATCATCTCATACTCATCACTTCAACCCATTGTGTCCTGCTGGTCCTTACACAGGTCAGATCCAGCTCAAAGGTTTCTTGTTGATTGCTGATTGCTCATGCAGTGATTCTGTGGCTCATGCCGCTCACAGCTACGATCTGCCCCCATTGAATTATCCCAAGTTCCATCTGCTACATTAATGCAAATGTACCGTCACTGGCTCTGTTTTCTTTCACAGTCAGTGTGTTTACATTTTTTGAAGTTAGTCAAGGGCAGAACTGACAATAACTGGTTAGTAAAGTGAAATAAAAACAGACATTTTTGTACCATCCAGCAGATAATTGGTAGCAAAATAAACTTCTTTAATAGCAGCACTCATTGAGTTTCTCTAACAGACTTTGTACAGTGAATAGAATAGGGTGCCAGTCTAATTTACTTCCCCGTCATTGCTAGAGAAAAGAAAGTGAAACGTGCCAAATGAATGGTATAGTTAATAACTAACTAATAAGGAACATGTTCTTGTCAGATTTCTCCCTATGTTCTGGTGTTTAGAAATTTGACACTGCAATTACCATCAACACAAATTACATCTGTAATATCAGCTCATGTCGTCTGCAGAAACAGAGCAGATGAATAAGGACTTTAGAGTTTAGCTCTAAAAAAAAACTACTCAGGGAAACCAGTAAGAGGCTTAAAGCAAAAATAAATCTCTGCTTTTCTGAGGATCCAACATGATAGTTTGCTTTTTTCACCCCAGTTCATGTGGCTTTTTGAAACAGAGAGAGTGAAAAATTGGGAAATGAATTCATGGTTCATAGAATGCTGTTGTCACTTCATGATGCTCAGCAGCATTTTAGCACGATTGCCACAATAACAGCAACAGAAAGAATTCCTGATTCCAGCTGTTCTTCTTAGCTTTTTAAAGTCTATCAAAGCAGAGCATCCCTCTTCAATACGTTGAGGAAACAGTGACACACATTCAGGAATGAGGCCCTTCACATGAGACTGGCTCAGTTTATTTTCACCAGTTGAATATTTCTTTTACAAATCAAAAAACACCAATAACAAACTGACACAAACATTTGATGAGTGTGTTTGTGTTAGCATGCTATTACTGTTCATGAAGTGTGAGCAGTTTGTCTTGTTTTACATCAGATAACAGTCGTTCCTGCCCAACGATGACTTTTTGCCAAAACACAGTAATGATTCAGAGTAACACCTGTTCAGATGGGGCCTGAGCAGGGAGAGGGATCCAACAGAAAGGACGGCACCACAATGACAACACGTCAGGTCAACAAACCCTTTGAGGTGTTGACTGCTAAACAAATGAATTTCCTTTCAGGTCAGCTGAAGTTGTAGCTTGTTGGGCGACATTGGCTGAGGGGGGTAGGAGTTCATCTTGGAACTTGTGGGGTGTTGGTTTGAACCCTCACTCACTCTGTCTCTGTCTTTGTGTCCATGAGCAAGAACACTTCACCTGCCTCACCTGCTGCTGGTCAAAGCGCCCAGGAGCCTCACAGCTGTCAATCTGCCACAGGCAGGTGAATGAATGAATGTAGAGTGAAATGCTTTGGAGTCGTCTGACTTGATAAAATGCTGTTCAGCTGCAGACCATTTACCACACAGCTTATTTATTTGTTTAATTTTTATTTTACCTGTAAGTCGATTGAAACAAATTTTTATTTCCAACACTGACCAGACCAGGAAGCGAGAAAACACCATAGAGAGCAGGGCATATAAGCCTGAGCATATGATGCAACAGATTGCATCACAACCGCAGGTTGTGAACCTGAAGAAGTCAAAAGGAGACAGTACTCTCTACTTTTCTATTTGCTTTGTCTGCATTGTGCATTATACACTGACAAAACCAAACAGGACGTTCAATTAGAGGCCCAAACAGATCAGAACCAGAACTTTCCTCCACACACAAAATACATGGTTTTATGTTTTAATTTTTTCTTTTCTTTCATCTGAATTTTCTAGCAGTTATTAAACATTCTTAATAAAATCCATGTCCTAAGCTTGAATCTTACCTCACTCTGAACTAACTCTGAGCAGAACCAGAGTCTACCAGGGCTGACCTGGAAGCCTGGAAGTCCAAGGCCAGAGGATCCCAGGACTCTGCAAGCTGCAGCTTTGGCAGAGGAAATTCTCATCTTTGTCTTTTGTTTGCTTTTTCCATTTGGGCTCCACAAATCAGTCACATATTCCCAAAAGCTCCTTAAAAACATCAACACTACATACACAGCAGCTCCCCTCACACCCCGCGGGACAATGCCTGGTATTGTTTGGATGTTATTGTAGAAAGACCTTGGTAGACAAAGAAACATCCATTAACTGCAGGGGAAGTCATTAACAGATTACTCCTCTTACTGCCTTTTAATGAAGGATTGCATAATAGAGCCCCATCAGTGTTTGTCCTTAAATAGCATGCCTAAATTACACTGCGCCCAGCTCATGGCTGCTGCTGATTACACACTGCGCTGTTTACATCAAGGCATGAAGGATTTTCCGAGCTGCTGCTCCAGTGTGCTGCACAGCAGTTCTAACATCTTATTTTTACACGAGTTATGTTCTGCAGCTTTCTCTCTTTGTCCATTTTCAGCATGCATTGATTTCTCCCCCGAGCCTCGACACAGCTCATAACGAGTGTCAGCGCCCGGCCTGATCCACATTATGTTAAATGGTCCGACTGAACTATGTTATTGATAATCTCTCAACAGACCGCGTGGCCTGTCATGACTTTCCCTTTTGGCATTTTATGCTTCAGTTAAAGCAGTCAGCACTTTAGAAATCTCCAGAAGAGAGATGTGAGTAGCTGCACTGCAGAGAAATGCTGTCATCTGTTTGTGAAGCGGAGCATCGGTGGCTGCAGTCAGAGACAGACACTGTAAACATCGCTGTTCAGTTTCAGGAATTTAAAGGAAATAAATATCATTACCTTTCAAAGTAATGGCCTGTGTCAATTTTTATGGCAAAACTGATTTTGGAAAAAAAAAATCACCACTTTCTATTGACAGTAGATGATTTAGAAAACAATAATTTTTGGCAAAACTTAGGCTATTATTTTAGGAAGGTGATAAAGTTAAACCTTTAAAAAAAATCTTTTTAACCATTTTAGTGATATTTTATTTGTTTTTGTCACACAAAAATTCTATTAAATAAGCTAAATTCAATTGTAATGTTTTATATGTACCTGTTCAACAATAGACTAAACACCATGTGTTAATGAAACAAATTTGTCTTAGTTTTAGGGGATCTATAAATCAGATCTAAAACACAAAGAAAATCTTTCTTCGAATCTTCTTATAAACATAAAGGCATATACCACATTTTTTAGATTGTTATTTACTTGATCTAGACAAATATTCTCAGCAAATATTTATGATATTGAAAAGATTATGTGATTAATAAAAGACAAGTTGTCATGAGGTGTGGTTTGTGGTGGTGAGAGATAACGCTGATGACCCAGGTTGTGATGAAGATGATGAATTTAATGAAGAGTGTAGCTCAAAAACAGTCCAGATCTCAGGCAGCACAGCAGAGAGGAAACACAGAGGCTCAGCACCGATAGCAACTGAATTAAACAAAGACTGACACGACGAGCTAAAGCCGACACAGGACTAAACAGTTTAACTGAGCCGGGAGACGAACTATCATAGACAAGAACCCGACAAGAGACAAAGACAACAGGTGGGTTTAAATACACAGAGACTCACAGGACAGAAACTGAACACAGAAAACCCTTAAAAATAAATACACAGAAACACGGATCATGACACAAGTACTGTGTTTTGCAATTTGTGTTTTCTATTTGAGATGGTTTTCATTTGTCAATGAAAATGTAAAAAATAAATAAACAAATAAACACATTTTTACCTCATTAGATAAAAATAATGTGATAATCAACTGACTGTCAGTGGTAGACTGTGTTCACACAGCAGGCAAATGATGCCTGACTGAAGATTTAGGTGATGAAGAAAACCAGTTGAACAAAAGGGCTTTGAAAACCTTCCATATTCACACTGCATCTGATCAATCAGTTAAAGAATTGATCTAAATAAATACCTGGTAATTCAAGAGCTGCAGCCCATGTATCAGATTTAATGCATACTGGAGTCACAGTACATGCTGGCATAAAGTGATCATTTGGACTTCTGAAATAATGCTGGAAATTAGAGCAGCCTGATAAGAATCACTGGTTACTTACTGTGCTGTTACTTTTTACAACTATACTTCAATCAAACTCCTTCAAAATAATTAGTTATTTTTACACTAGGGCTAAAGCTAAAAACTAACACCAGTGTTAATGTTTTACCACATAAAAATAATTCCACTCACAAACAGTTCTTTTGTGATTTACACCAATATATTTGTATTAAACACTTATTTACACCCCAAATGTATGGCCATTTACAGTAAATGCAATGGTAAGACAGTCTATTATTTCTACATTAAACATGTAGTTTGAAACAGAATGTTTTAAGTCTATCAGGACACATTACCTGTTTCATACAAAATAAATGATCAGGAAATCATTCAGATTCCTCCAAGTCACCATCAGTTAAAGTTCCCTGACCTGTGGCAGACAGGTGGGGGCGGGTGTTGCGTTGTGATGACTTAGAGATCCTCAGAGTGGTGGAATGCTAACAGATAGCCTTTTTGAATTGATTTTTGCAGTTTTAAGGAACTCCAACTGTAAGCATCTATCTGCTGGCAGATATTAAAGCTATTAAACACTCAAGAGAAAGCTTTTCTCAGCCCAGCGGCGTCCATGTAGCTGCTCTACAGTAACACTGGTTGATGCTGCTGGCTGTATTGATCTGCCTCTTCAACTGCAACCAGTCAGTCTGATCAGAACCCAGCCAGGTGGAGCGAGCTGCTGGATTTAAGGTTTTTATTACAGTGGCTGCATCAAACACTGTATAACTCTGTGCTTTTCCCAGTCTGTTGCTGTTGGGACTGATTCACAATAACCAGATCAGGTGAGTCAGATCCAGAAGGTTAACCAGAGTGACTGTAACATAATAACACAGAAGTTGTTTGGCTGAAAAATATTGATGAGTCTACATTAGTCTCTAATATGGCTCATGTGAAATACAGTTGTATCTATAAGATGTAGAAACAATCATACAAAATATACCTTTTTCCTAGATAAGCTGTTCTTCACTGTCAGTGCTCTGTCTATGGTATTAAACACCTGCTGTTGGTTCAGTTTGATATGTTTGATATTTTCCACCATATTTTATCCGAGTGTTTTGGTGGAGGTGAATTTGTGTTTCTACCAGAGGTTGTTTTTGACATCCATCCCCCACCTGACATGTCAGGTTCATTTCTCATGTCTCCTCTCTGCAGTGCAGTGTGACATCACATCAACAAAGTGAGAAGAAAGCAAAAATGAAGCCAGGTCTTCTTTAGCTAATATTTTGCTTCTTGCAGAATTTTATTGCTTCTAACTCTCTGGCACAACTCAGGTGTTTCTGCTAACGTTTGTAAGCTGGGTGTGTGGTATTACAATCCAAAAATAAAANCAAAATATGTGGTTTAAACATCTGGAGGAATCCGTGGCCACCGGGGATCTGAGTGAAGAAAATGATGCCTCAGAGTCTGTGGTCCATGGGACAGTAGAGTTTACTAAGAGTTAATGAATTAGTCTGAAAATGTTTTTGTTCCTTGTTTAGAAAACCGTAGTAACCAGACTGCATACTACTAGCAATACAAGCTGGAAACTACCTTCAAACGTTAGCTAGCAGTTTATTATCAACATGTTTTGAAATGATTTGAATTCATGTTGTACAAGCTACCAATTAAGTAGAGAGACAAGAGAAGTCCTTGGATTTAACAGAGACTCAGAAAGGAATCTTCAAGGCGTTCCGAGATGCTTGCTTTATCTTTGTGATCCAACATCACAAATCTTGGCCGATAAGTCTTAATCTCTGCCAGTTTCCCACCGTGGTTTGTCTCTGTGTACTGTGAGGAAAGGACACAGTGTGCCAGGGCCTGTCTGGACTCTCGGCTGGGGTTTTAATGAGGGCTCTTGGACTAGATAAAGACCCTGGGGCTGCTATCAAAGCGGAGAGGGATTGCAAGCTGATTATCCTGCCATCAAGAGCTGGATCTTCAGTCAAACACTCAGCAGCACATTGTGCCGAACTCAACTCTTCACACTGTGTCAGGCCGATAAAGACGGGGTCTCCACTGAGTCATGGTGGTACATCCATTACTGGGATTAAGATGTTTAATTAACAGCATTTCTTGAATGGAATCTTGTTTACATTGGTTGAACATTGCAGCAATGGAGCTAAAAGAACAGTTTGAAATTCTGTGTTATCTGATACGTATGCTCCTGAAAGGAGAGGTGTTTTCAGACCAACGCTCTCAGGAACTAAATGACAACCTGGTGGCAAACAGGAAACACACCCCAGTTTTCCTCACCTCTTTACATATTGAACAAGAGGAAGAAAACTGAACGTACCAGAGAAAATCCAGAATACTAACCTGGAGGGCAGCATGAAATCATCTGTGGCTTCATGCATAAGAGAGCGCGCAGCTGCCAATAAAACCTTAGAAAAAAGAGAGTGCGCAGCTGTCACACTAGAAGTTGGCATAGTGACAAATATTGAAACACTTGGTGCACAAAAAAATTCAGATGTATAAAAGCTGTGCAGACTCATGTGGCAGCACTCCTTTTCTTCATACATCCACATTTGCAGATGCTGCATGCTCCGCCTGCCCCGGCCCATAAATACATACAGATTTGCATAAATAAAATGCAGACTTTCAGCTTCTGTCCAAATAACTGTGACAATGGCCCCTGCGTGTTTGCTTGCAACAGTGCCAATAATAAGAGCAATGACAATGTATTTTATTTAAAAGGCACCTTGTAGGGTACACCAGGTCACCTCAACAAAAATGGAGCAAAAAAAAAAGTAAAGTTAAACATAATCAAAAAAAACAAAAGAAAACTAAAATGATGTAAAATGATGGGATGTGTTGATGAATCAGAGTGAAAATGACTGTTTGAACTAATGAGTTTCCAGCTGGCGTCTCTCAGATAACTGACATGCACTTCATGCACATTTACATCTACATGTGGGAAAAAATGAAGACGTTTAGTATCTACATTTGGTTTAAACTTATCGCAATCTTTGATGTGTTTATTTTACTGTATGAAGCTAAATGTGGTTTAGGTTCATCATTTAGATTCATAATAAAAGAATACAATTATGAAAAAGCATTAGATTTGATAAGTTAAATAAAACTGAATTGTTATCACAGTAGTAGTAACCAGAGTCACAATGTGCTGAGTTTCCTTAGATAGAAAACTTTCTTACTAATTTGAATAAACTGAACTTGAGTGCATTGTTTAACAACTTGTATCAGTTTGGATTGTGTGTACTGGATCGCATATAAATTTGGAATTGTGAATGTCCATGGCAAAAAAGTACGATTTGACAAAAAATCAGAATTGGCTGCAGTGTAAACACAGCCTAAGTGAGATAGAGATAACGGGCCTCTTCACTCAGAGTTTCAACAATAAAGTCACAGTATGTCTCTCTTTAAGCCAACTGAGCTCTTTAACCTTCTGAAATCATCTGACATAAAAGGGGTTGAAGAAGGAAATAAAAGGAAATAAAAGCAGATTTTGGTTATGACAGTATTGGTGACATCATCAAACACTTCATACTCATCATCTCATACTCATCACTTCAACCCATTGTGTCCTGCTGGTCCTTACACAGGTCAGATCCAGCTCAAAGGTTTCTTGTTGATTGCTGATTGCTCATGCAGTGATTCTGTGGCTCATGCCGCTCACAGCTACGATCTGCCCCCATTGAATTATCCCAAGTTCCATCTGCTACATTAATGCAAATGTACCGTCACTGGCTCTGTTTTCTTTCACAGTCAGTGTGTTTACATTTTTTGAAGTTAGTCAAGGGCAGAACTGACAATAACTGGTTAGTAAAGTGAAATAAAAACAGACATTTTTGTACCATCCAGCAGATAATTGGTAGCAAAATAAACTTCTTTAATAGCAGCACTCATTGAGTTTCTCTAACAGACTTTGTACAGTGAATAGAATAGGGTGCCAGTCTAATTTACTTCCCCGTCATTGCTAGAGAAAAGAAAGTGAAACGTGCCAAATGAATGGTATAGTTAATAACTAACTAATAAGGAACATGTTCTTGTCAGATTTCTCCCTATGTTCTGGTGTTTAGAAATTTGACACTGCAATTACCATCAACACAAATTACATCTGTAATATCAGCTCATGTCGTCTGCAGAAACAGAGCAGATGAATAAGGACTTTAGAGTTTAGCTCTAAAAAAAAACTACTCAGGGAAACCAGTAAGAGGCTTAAAGCAAAAATAAATCTCTGCTTTTCTGAGGATCCAACATGATAGTTTGCTTTTTTCACCCCAGTTCATGTGGCTTTTTGAAACAGAGAGAGTGAAAAATTGGGAAATGAATTCATGGTTCATAGAATGCTGTTGTCACTTCATGATGCTCAGCAGCATTTTAGCACGATTGCCACAATAACAGCAACAGAAAGAATTCCTGATTCCAGCTGTTCTTCTTAGCTTTTTAAAGTCTATCAAAGCAGAGCATCCCTCTTCAATACGTTGAGGAAACAGTGACACACATTCAGGAATGAGGCCCTTCACATGAGACTGGCTCAGTTTATTTTCACCAGTTGAATATTTCTTTTACAAATCAAAAAACACCAATAACAAACTGACACAAACATTTGATGAGTGTGTTTGTGTTAGCATGCTATTACTGTTCATGAAGTGTGAGCAGTTTGTCTTGTTTTACATCAGATAACAGTCGTTCCTGCCCAACGATGACTTTTTGCCAAAACACAGTAATGATTCAGAGTAACACCTGTTCAGATGGGGCCTGAGCAGGGAGAGGGATCCAACAGAAAGGACGGCACCACAATGACAACACGTCAGGTCAACAAACCCTTTGAGGTGTTGACTGCTAAACAAATGAATTTCCTTTCAGGTCAGCTGAAGTTGTAGCTTGTTGGGCGACATTGGCTGAGGGGGGTAGGAGTTCATCTTGGAACTTGTGGGGTGTTGGTTTGAACCCTCACTCACTCTGTCTCTGTCTTTGTGTCCATGAGCAAGAACACTTCACCTGCCTCACCTGCTGCTGGTCAAAGCGCCCAGGAGCCTCACAGCTGTCAATCTGCCACAGGCAGGTGAATGAATGAATGTAGAGTGAAATGCTTTGGAGTCGTCTGACTTGATAAAATGCTGTTCAGCTGCAGACCATTTACCACACAGCTTATTTATTTGTTTAATTTTTATTTTACCTGTAAGTCGATTGAAACAAATTTTTATTTCCAACACTGACCAGACCAGGAAGCGAGAAAACACCATAGAGAGCAGGGCATATAAGCCTGAGCATATGATGCAACAGATTGCATCACAACCGCAGGTTGTGAACCTGAAGAAGTCAAAAGGAGACAGTACTCTCTACTTTTCTATTTGCTTTGTCTGCATTGTGCATTATACACTGACAAAACCAAACAGGACGTTCAATTAGAGGCCCAAACAGATCAGAACCAGAACTTTCCTCCACACACAAAATACATGGTTTTATGTTTTAATTTTTTCTTTTCTTTCATCTGAATTTTCTAGCAGTTATTAAACATTCTTAATAAAATCCATGTCCTAAGCTTGAATCTTACCTCACTCTGAACTAACTCTGAGCAGAACCAGAGTCTACCAGGGCTGACCTGGAAGCCTGGAAGTCCAAGGCCAGAGGATCCCAGGACTCTGCAAGCTGCAGCTTTGGCAGAGGAAATTCTCATCTTTGTCTTTTGTTTGCTTTTTCCATTTGGGCTCCACAAATCAGTCACATATTCCCAAAAGCTCCTTAAAAACATCAACACTACATACACAGCAGCTCCCCTCACACCCCGCGGGACAATGCCTGGTATTGTTTGGATGTTATTGTAGAAAGACCTTGGTAGACAAAGAAACATCCATTAACTGCAGGGGAAGTCATTAACAGATTACTCCTCTTACTGCCTTTTAATGAAGGATTGCATAATAGAGCCCCATCAGTGTTTGTCCTTAAATAGCATGCCTAAATTACACTGCGCCCAGCTCATGGCTGCTGCTGATTACACACTGCGCTGTTTACATCAAGGCATGAAGGATTTTCCGAGCTGCTGCTCCAGTGTGCTGCACAGCAGTTCTAACATCTTATTTTTACACGAGTTATGTTCTGCAGCTTTCTCTCTTTGTCCATTTTCAGCATGCATTGATTTCTCCCCCGAGCCTCGACACAGCTCATAACGAGTGTCAGCGCCCGGCCTGATCCACATTATGTTAAATGGTCCGACTGAACTATGTTATTGATAATCTCTCAACAGACCGCGTGGCCTGTCATGACTTTCCCTTTTGGCATTTTATGCTTCAGTTAAAGCAGTCAGCACTTTAGAAATCTCCAGAAGAGAGATGTGAGTAGCTGCACTGCAGAGAAATGCTGTCATCTGTTTGTGAAGCGGAGCATCGGTGGCTGCAGTCAGAGACAGACACTGTAAACATCGCTGTTCAGTTTCAGGAATTTAAAGGAAATAAATATCATTACCTTTCAAAGTAATGGCCTGTGTCAATTTTTATGGCAAAACTGATTTTGGAAAAAAAAAATCACCACTTTCTATTGACAGTAGATGATTTAGAAAACAATAATTTTTGGCAAAACTTAGGCTATTATTTTAGGAAGGTGATAAAGTTAAACCTTTAAAAAAAATCTTTTTAACCATTTTAGTGATATTTTATTTGTTTTTGTCACACAAAAATTCTATTAAATAAGCTAAATTCAATTGTAATGTTTTATATGTACCTGTTCAACAATAGACTAAACACAATGTGTTAATGAAACAAATTTGTCTTAGTTTTAGGGGATCTATAAATCAGATCTAAAACACAAAGAAAATCTTTCTTCGAATCTCCTTATAAACATAAAGGCATATCCCACATTTTTTAGATTGTTATTTACTTGATCTAGACAAATATTCTCAGCAAATATTTATGATATTGAAAAGATTATGTGATTAACAAAAGACAAGTTGTCATGAGGTGTGGTTTGTGGGGTGAGAGAGAACGCTGATGACCCAGGTGGTGATGAAGATGATGAATTTAATGAAGAGTATAGCTCAAAAACAGTTCAGATCTCAGGCAGCACAGCAGAGAGGAAACACAGAGGCTCACCACCGATAGCAACTGAGTTAAACAAAGACTGACGCGACGAGCTAAAGCCGACACAGGACTAAACAGTTTAACTGTGCTGGCAGACGAACTATCATAGACAAGAACCCGACAAGAGACAAAGACAACAGGTGGGTTTAAATACACAGAGACTCACAGGACAGAAACTGAACACAGAAAACCCTTAAAAATAAATACACAGAAACACGGATCATGACACAAGTACTGTGTTTTGCAATTTGTGTTTTCTATTTGAGATGGTTTTCATTTGTCAATGAAAATGTAAAAAATAAATAAACAAATAAACACATTTTTACCTCATTAGATAAAAATAATGTGATAATCAACTGACTGTCAGTGGTAGACTGTGTTCACACAGCAGGCAAATGATGCCTGACTGAAGATTTAGGTAATGAAGAAAACCAGTTGAACAAAAGGGCTTTGAAAACCTTCCATATTCACACTGCATCTGATCAATCAGTTAAAGAATTGATCTAAATAAATACCTGGTACTAAAATATTCAAGAGCGGGAGCCCATGTATCAGATTTAATGCATACTGGAGTCACAGTACATGCTGGCATAAAGTGATCATTTGGACTTCTGAAATAATGCTGGAAATTAGAGCAGCCTGATAAGAATCACTGGTTACTTACTGTGCTGTTACTTTTTACAACTATACTTCAATCAAACTCCCTCAAAATAATTAGTTATTTTTACACTAGGGCTAAAGCTAAAAACTAACACCAGTGTTAATGTTTTACCACATAAAAATAATTCCACTCACAAACAGTTCTTTTGTGATTTACACCAATATATTTGTATTAAACACTTATTTACACCCCAAATGTATGGCCATTTACAGTAAATGCAATGGTTAGACAGTCTATTATTTCTACATTAAACATGTAGTTTGAAACAGAATGTTTTAAGTCTATCAGGACACATTACCTGTTTCATACAAAATAAATGATCAGGAAATCATTCAGATTCCTCCAAGTCACCATCAGTTAAAGTTCCCTGACCTGTAGCAGACAGGTGGGGGCGGGTGTTGCGTTGTGATGACTTAGAGATCCTCAGAGTGGTGGAATGCTAACAGATAGCCATTTTGAATTGATTTTTGCAGTTTTAAGGAACTCCAACTGTAAGCATCTATCTGCTGGCAGATATTAAAGCTATTAAACACTCAAGAGAAAGCTTTTCTCAGCCCAGCGGCGTCCATGTAGCTGCTCTACAGTAACACTGGTTGATGCTGCTGGCTGTATTGATCTGCCTCTTCAACTGCAACCAGTCAGTCTGATCAGAACCCAGCCAGGTGGAGCGAGCTGCTGGATTTAAGGTTTTTATTACAGTGGCTGCATCAAACACTGTATAACTCTGTGCTTTTCCCAGTCTGTTGCTGTTGGGACTGATTCACAATAACCAGATCAGGTGAGTCAGATCCAGCAGGGTTAACCAGAGTGACTGTAACATAATAACACAGAAGTTGTTTGGCTGAAAAATATTGATGAGTCTACATTAGTCTCTAATATGGCTCATGTGAAATACAGTTGTATCTATAAGATGTAGAAACAATCATGTACAAAATATACCTTTTTCCTAGATAAGCTGTTCTTCACTGTCAGTGCTCTGTCTATGGTATTAAACACCTGCTGTTGGTTCAGTTTGATATGTTTGATATTTTCCACCATATTTTATCCGAGTGTTTTGGTGGAGGTGAATTTGTGTTTCTGCCAGAGGTTGTTTTTGACATCCATCCCCCACCTGACATGTCAGGTTCATTTCTCATGTCTCCTCTCTGCAGTGCAGTGTGACATCACATCAACAAAGTGAGAAGAAAGCAAAAATGAAGCCAGGTCTTCTTTAGCTAATATTTTGCTTCTTGCAGAATTTTATTGCTTCTAACTCTCTGGCACAACTCAGGTGTTTCTGCTAACGTTTGTAAGCTGGGTGTGTGGTATTACAATCCAAAAATAAAAAATAAAAATAAAAGAAACATCAGGAGCTGACACAAACTCAACTGTTCCTCCTCAGTCCTGATTGTGTCTGAATCACAATGGGAACAGAGACTTCAGTGCACCAAGTCCTCTGCAGGAGTGAGGAGCGTCTCACAGGGTGTGTGAGAGGCTTTCATAACGTCCCCTGATGCACAGAGGAGTGTACCACAGCCACATGCCCCCCGCTCACATGGGGGTTTGGAATTTACATGACAAGTCAATCACAGAAGGAATCATATTGCACAGTTGTTACTTTTCAAAGCCTGTTTTACTAACATTAAATTTAACTTTCTTCTTTTTTATTTTATGTAACATATTGGATGAAGAGCATCTACGGAGATCAAAATTCCAATCTTGACATGGACTCTCAGTAGGATTTCAATTTGGACTTTGATTGGGCCACTCATTGGAAACTGTTGGTTTTTATGTTTTTTCTGTGTTTCTGCTCTTGTAACTTGATCCTGGTTTTGCTGTGGCACATCACATATGCTTAGGGTGTGATGTAGACTGGAGTGGGAGGGGCACCTCCCGGTTGTCTGCTGTGTGTGTGATAGGTGTGTGTGAATACAAGCATCCTGTAACCATGTAACTGCGTGTCGACTGCGGCTTGGGGTGAAGTATGGGAGAGGCCTTACTGGAGGTGTGAAAACACAGAGCAGACACACAGACACTGCAGCACTGCTTCAGGAGAGCTTCATTTTAAGCTTTGAGCCAGCAGCAATCTATGGAATGAAAAACTGAGTAAATTTATACAGTGGCAGGAACTCCAGTGAAGAGACGGGTTACAGAGGATCCAGTGTATCACCAGAAACAGGACGTGATCTGTAAATCTTATTGTATTTGTGAAAACACAAAACAATGAGAATTTAAACACTATATGGACAAGAGTAGCGGCTTGATGGGGCTCAGAAATCACAGAGCTCTGAAAAGTCAAACCGACTCAGATTTGTTTCTGTCTTTACTACAGTTGGTGTAGTTTACCTCCTGGAATACAGACTGACATGACAACTGAGAGAGCAACTCAAAGATCATCCCGCCAAGGGATTCACTAACTTAGTTCAGTTCACTTCATTTTCAGTTTTTTGATAGTCATCTGTATATGTTCCAGTTTGATTCTAGTTATCAGGAGTATTACACCAGCTGACATGCTGCAACTGGTTTATCAATCTAATCAGTTTGTCAGCAACTGACCAATCAGCAGTCTCAATTTGTCCTGAGGTTACCTGGAGGATCTGAACCTCAGTCAAAGTGGTAACACTTTATTTGATGGGGCGCACATAAGACTGATATAACACCTGTCATAAACAGGAAGGAGTCTTTATGAATGTCTATGACTGTCATGAAGTGTCATTCAGTAAATAATGACACTTTAATGCAACGTTGGCACTCTTAGTGGAATTTCAACGCAACTTCTAGAGCAACTTTGCATTAAAGTGTCGTTATTTACCAAATGACACTTCATGACAACAATCATACACATTCATAAAGTCTCTTTCATATTCATGACAGATGTTATGTCATGGTTATGACAGTGTCCTGTCTGTATTATACAAACCCTATCAAATAAAGTGTTACTGTCAAAGTTTATCGTTAAGAATGTGCTTCATCATAAAGATTTGTTGATAAATAATCTAGAAATAAAAGGTAAAATATTGTCAGTGAGGAACATCCAATTACAACCTGCTTTACCCAGAGCATGTAGAGGGCAGAATACAGTTTATTCCATTTACAAAACTTAAGCAGAGTCTGGAAAAAAAGTGGATAAATTCCTCATGAGGAGCTGAATCCAGTGGGACGGTTGATATGACAACCACGTGTTTGTCTGTATGAAGGTAACAGCAAGCAAATCTCTCATTTTTTTCATCAAAAAAATGAAATAGATTATTTAACCATTGAGAAATGGTTAAATCAAACATTAATGTGTCACACTGGGTCCAAACAACAGACGAGTGCTGTGGCTACAAATGTTTATGATTTATTTGGAAAAAAAGTAACTTTTCAGGCATGTGGTACAAATATTCATACACAGCCTGACATACGTGATCAAAACATAGTTAAGATTTTCATAAGTTTGTTTCTGATTAAAGATTATAAACAAACAGCAATTCCTCATTCTGAGCGTGGTATCATCAATACTTTGCTTTTTATTGTTGCTGCTGTGTTGATCAACAAAATGAAAACGAGCTGTTTGTCTTATAAAGGTACATAAAAAAGCTGATATAAAAATGGTTCATTTTAATCAATGAAAACACTGAGCACAACATTTAAAGTCATAATATTTCCCATGTTTTAAGATTATCCACCAGATATTCTTTAAATAATTCCCTCCTCTTCTAGAAACTCTGTGCAGCCTATTTATGCGTTTTTCAGTTCTCACAGGAACAAGTCAGGCTGCGATAAGCCGATATCTATATTTAAATTCCTGCCTCCCGCTTCACCAGGACCGGCCCTTTTCCTCTCAGAAGTGGCCTAATAAGTCACTCATCCTCTGATTCCTATCTGCCTCTCAGACTGCAGCCCGGTCCAATCAACAGGGCGACGTGAGGAAGGGAGTAGGCGAGGCGCATTGGAGTCAGTCAGGTGGATACGGCTGAGCCTGTAGGGCTCACAGGAATCTGTATGCTGCATGTCAGAATGAAATTTTAATGATGGCGACTGGTTGGGCATGTGTGCTGAAACGTCTGTATTAGGAGCTTCAGTGCTTGGCAGACTGAGAGTCCTTGGAGAGACAGATGAGGAGCTCATCCAGTGGGGGAGAGCTTTGATCAGCTCCTCTCATTTCCATATCGCTATTCGCCAACTGCTCTTCCAGCTAAATGAAAAGCGACATGGATTATGAGTCAGTTGGCTCAAGCAGCAGAGCTGCTCGCTTCTCGGACAAGAATAAGAATGATGATGTGAAGTGTCTTATTTATTTTGATTTGACTTTATGAAACCTGTTTGTGCTTAAATTCCTGTAACTCCAAACACTTATTTGTTATGACTTGACCGCTGTTTAAACCTGATCTCTTTTATTCATCATTTACTTATCAGAGATGTTTATTTCTATACACTTAATTATTTTCTAAAACAAACAGAAAATGAAGTCTTTATCTTTTCCATCTACTAAACTGTTGACTTCAGTAATACTGAGTAGGGGTGGGAATTTATCATATCATTTATCATGTATCGTGATTAATTTCTTGTCATGATAAAAATTTGGATTTATTGCTATCACGATATATACCAATTAATGATGTTTAAAACCCCCAAAACTGTCCCTGTTGTTGGAATTATTAGTTTTACTAATTTTTTCCAGTTTGTTCAATGAGAGTATCAGTAAATCACAGTCCTTTATGTGACTGGTGTCCTAAATAAGTGTGTTACACACAGGTGTGTTTAATCAACATCGACATTTGTGTTTGTGGAGCTCTGACTGCCATCATGCAGTCAGAGCCGTACAATCACCTAAAACAGAAGAAAGAAATAGTTTTTGTCATTTTTATTGTTATATAATAGAACCACAAAATATCGCGACATAACTTTAAGTCCCAGCCATAGCCACTGAAAAAAAGACAGACTGATTTTTTAAATCTGACCTTCTAATATTTCTCAGTCATTTTGATACAGACATAAATAATCTTCAAGTTACTTTTGTACTTTTATTGATATTTATTTTACTCTAGTCATTATGCTTCTGCTTCAGCCATCTGGAAACTGACAAGCCAAACTTGAGCATTAATCAGAGGAGCAGCCAAGTCCTGGTAACACTGGGGGAGCTGCAGAGACCCACGGCTCAGGTGGAGAATCGGCTGAGATGGTGTGAGAGTTGAAGTGTAGGACGGCAGCCATCATGTGGAAGGACGAACTCTGTTTCACTATGGTTCACTTTGAGTTGCCTATAACATAATATCTTCAAAAAACTCATTGAAGTTTTAGGTTTTAATGTGACAAAATGTGAATAAATTAAAGTTGTGAGAATGATTAAAGCACCAGACTGATCTATGTTTAATATTCACAGCTGGTTTTTGGAAATATCCTGAGTTAAAATAAGTATTTGTAGCAACATAGTGAAAAACCTGACTGAAAATATTTGACATCAGTATGTTTTTGTACCATCCTGCATTATTCCATACAGACCAGTCAAAGCAAGCCTGAAGCCAAACCTGCTCTTAGAAATGATGTTAGTGTGTTTGGATAAATAACACACACCCACCCAGACCATAATGTTGAGGGGAACTGATTTTTCGTTGCGTTTGGAATCACATATCCCACATTTCCAGGAGTGAGCTTCTTCCCTGAACACACTCTTCCGTCTTTGGCGTATACAAACGCTTCAGCTCTCTGCTGTGTGCAGTAAACACCCAGCTGTACAGTGTGCATGTCTGCATCTTTACTGCAGCGAGCTCGGAATGTTTTGATGAATGAATCCCTTTTTTTTCCTTTCAATGCTATGCTAATCCCCTTCCCACTGCCTCGTTATTGTTTCGGTTCCATCTTTCCTTGTGCTGTGGCGTTGAGCTGATGCTCTGTTCCTTGGGGCTGCAGCATGCATTGTGTGCCCCTAGCATTGGAAGACTGGGGGTGGGGATTCCAAAAAGCAGCAGTGAGGGGGAAGAAGAAGAGCTGTGACAGTTGTACGACCCCCAGCTTTTTTTTTTCTTTTTTTTTTGCAGAATCTGCAGTAACAGAAATGTTTCCAAAAGCCTCTTTACTTTGGTGCAATCCATCCACTCCCCCGCTCCCTTTCTCTACTTCGTCCTGAATGTGACACCTTGCAGGATATTTCTCCTGCTGCCACGTCACACCATCTCTGTCCCTCCAAACTAAATTCCACAGCTCCACTTGGCCTACTTTTCTTGGCCATCTAATCCTGGAAGCTGCACTGTTTGCTTTTTGTCCTATAATGATGGCCACGATGATCACCAAATGAAGCATGTTGTCAAGTCACTGTGAGCTACTCACTTTGAAAATGAGGGGACTAAGGAGGCTTAGCTGCTTGTTTTTAAATCATAAATTCACCATGAAAATGAGTCAACAAACTCGACTTGAGATGACAAAGTGTTCTAATGAGTTCCCCCGACACTCAGTGTCTTGCAGATACTGTATTCACTTTGACTGCATGGATTCTGTGCCAGTCTTATCAATGTGTGTTTATGCATCCGTACAGATTAAACTGGTAAACAACCAAAACATTGTCTGGGGTTTTTCATCTGTTTTAGGGTTATGTTGATGAGCTGAATCCAAAAATCACAGTGGTTTTGCTCAATCAGGTCAATTTTCTGAACTATGGAGCAACATGAGCACCAAAATTCATGACTTGTTCTCAAATCTGGATCAGTTTTCCTGAGAATCTGATCAATGGGTGATGAGCAGGAGGAGAGATTCCACCAGGACAGAAAAGAGACGGAGAATTTTACACAATGAAGACGTGACGTCTTGGTTAATGGAATCTGGGCTTCCAGAACCTCATCAGAACCACAGGCTTATCTCCTCCGTGCCATGCTGCATTGATGCAGTAATTATTGTAAAATACTGAGTGAATATTGAGTTTATTCTTTTCAGACGCCTGACATTTGTGCTTAAAGTATCTGTTTTGATTTGGTCTAAAGTGTTATTCTAATATTCTCAGACACTCAATTTTGGGTTTTCTTTACCACAATCACTGAAACAAACAGATAAAAGTTTGAAATATCTTCTTCTATGAGTGATGAATCTCTATAAAACCACAGTCTCACTTTCACCAGAGAAGACTGGCAAGAAGTATTGCTCATTTACACAATATTCATGTTTTTTTATTCAGACGTACTAGTTATATTCAAAAAGTCATTCTGGTCAGCAGTGACTGGCAGAAAATACAGTGAATAATCAGAGATTGCTCTCTTTCAGTTAAAGTATGATTCATTAAAGTTTTGAGCATCGGTGCAGCGCAGCAAGAAGGTTCTGGGTTCAGATTGTGACCGTTAGTGCTCCAGTATGTACATGTTATCCTGTGCATGTGTTGGTTCTCCACAGCTTCCTCCTACAGTCAAAAAGTATAACTTTTCAGTTAACTAGTCTCTCAAACTGGTCGGGGTCATGCACATGTTTGCTTGTCCTTCTTGTGTGTGTGTATGTGTGTATGGTGTGTCTCTGTGTGTGTGTTGCCTTGCCATGGAGTGGCAACCTGTCAAGGCTTCCTTCTCCTGCCCCACTGGCTTGATTAAAAGTTGCTGTTGGTGCAAATAACAGCTTCGTGCTGGACTTGACGGGTCGGTTTGCTGCTGCATGTATTTAACTCAAGCTGTTTTCAGTAATAAAAAATGCAGCAGGAGAAAATCAGTTGCAAAAAATGGAGGAGATTAAAGTCAATTCAGTTAATTTCCCTCCTGTGATCAAACATTCAGGAGGAGTGACTTTTACTCAGTTAGTGCTGGGCTTTGTTTTACCTTTACCTGTCTGCTAACTGGTTCAGTTATTATCTATGAAAAACTTGAAGTTATTGAGATTAAGGCACATATAAGGTAAGATGCTTCATATGCTGCATAATGTGGGAGAGTTTAGCTGGATGAAGCAGAGCTGAGCTGACAGCAGGATGCTGAAAGGAGCAGGAAACCAAAGACAGAGCCTGGTGACTGTTCCCAGATCTGTTCATACAAACAAGCTGATGAGCTGAGCTGGTTGACTGCCTCAGAGAATAAACATGGCTGTCCTGACCTAACCACAAGTATTGATTTAAGACAGAAAGCAGGTGTACAGACGGTGAAAAATAACTGGGTGCACTTATAGCTACGTGTTAGTATAAAAACTTAGATAAAGAGCTGAGTCTGGACATCTGTGAGTACAAATGAGGAGAAAGGCCTCTTTCCTCTGAAACTTCGGTGAGAAATGAAACAATATTGTAGCTGGCATGGCTCCAGGCACGGTGAGGGAACAGACATCTCAGGGTGGCTGAAAGTTTATGAAAACAGCAGCGGATGTGGCAGTGATTTAACACCTGGGAGGGATTTTCACAGAGAAGGACCTACTTTATCCCTCTTGATTATGTGGTGCATCCCCCTTCACTCTCACTTACTCTAACTGGCACTGAGCTTTTCACAATCGGTTTTTACATGCAAACATAATCATGACTATTATTAAATGAACCAATGAATTGGTACATAAAGGGCTCATTAGCCCTTAGTTTTCAAGCTTTTAAATAAATGACAGTTATGGGTAACACTTTATTTGAAGGGGTGTGCATAAGACTGTCATGACTGTCATAAACATGACATAACACCTGTCATGAACATAAAGAAGTCTTTATGAATGTTTATAACTGTTGTCATAAAGTGTCATTTGGTAAATAATGACACTTTTAACGCAAAGTTGCACTAAAAGTTGCATTAAAAGTCCATTAAAAGTGCCAACTTTGCATGATTTTGTAAATAATGACAATTTAAATCCCAGTTTGTGAATGAAGTAAGGCTGACAGGCAGTTCCAAATGCAAAGTAAGATTTCTGTGTTTGGACGCTGCTTCAAATAAACAAGGGCTTTGAATGTTTCAGAGTAAATGTTAGATAATATTATTAATTGCATATGGCTTTAAATTTGATGTATTTTCATGTATTTAATCAAATATTAATCAAACACTGTCATTTTACCACAACTAAAAAGCAAATTCCTTGCGACTTTTCACTTCCATCCATCCATCCATCCATCCATCCATCCATCCATCCATCCATCCATCCATCCATCCATCCATCCATCCATCCATTTTCTTCCGCATATCCGGGGTCGGGTCGCGGGGGCAGCAGCTTCAGAAGGGAGGTCCAGACTCCCCTCTCCCCAGCCACTTCTTCCAGCTCCTCTGCGGGAACCCCAAGGCGACTTTTCACTTGTGAAGTGTAAATAAGATTCTTAAAAGCATTAGTCCACATTTTTGTGTTACAGTTGGATGGAAGCTCAGCTTGTCTAGATGTTTTTAGAACAGAGGAGTTACAGTGACGAACAGGAAGTCTCCATATGAAGGACAGGAAATGATGAAATGAATGAGACAATCAAGCTGCCATCCATAGATACAATGAGATGTTTTACACCAGCGTTAAATAAGGTGCTAGAATGACCTAGTCAAAATTCAGAGTTAAATATGAAATACCGAGCAATAAATGAAAATGTATTTTTTACAGTTCTTTTCCATGAACTGTTTCGTAAAGATGAATTGACAAGAATGAAAGTTTCTTCATAAAGCTGGTTGAAACCTGTTCCAAAAGAGCTTTTTATTTGGCGTTTTTATTCAGCTTTTTATTTGTAAGTAAATCTGGAACCCACATATCATTTTCTTTCCATTTCATAGTTATAGTTGCTTCATGTTGGATAATCCTAATTCCAAGAAAATACATTGTAGTTTGAAAAAAAAAAAGTTCCAGTGTACTGCACTTCTGACTATGTTGGTGAGAGACAAACTACGATATATGGCCATATTATATAACATAAGGTAACAAGACTCATTTATTACAAGCAAATGTTTAATTGTAAATGAGCAACATCTTAGAAACCCCAATAAGCAGTTTGTTTAGTATATTGTGATGTACAGGAAGTGAACGTTTGATCAAAAGAAATAAAAGCCATGTTGTCCAGGCTGGAAGATCGTCTGTAGTTTCACAAACTGCAGGAGGAAATGAGTCGTGAGTGAATCCTTTCTGTTTGGGATTCTCACATGTGAAGCGCTCTGCTTTTTCACTTCCAGCTTTAGTCTCAGTCTCACCTGCAGTTTGTGTTGTGTTCTACTAAAAGGACTTCAGGAGAAAAGACTGCATGAGAAATTCTGAGGTGTGTGTGTACTGTCTCGTTATGCATGTTGGTGTGTGTGAGTTAACAAAGCATGCCTCATGCTTCCAAACATCTGACGCTCAGGAGAAGTCCCATGGCTTCTGCTGCAGCCTGCTGCTGTGCTGCAGCCTGCTGCTGTGCTGCAGCCTGCTGCTGTGCTGCATCTCCAGCACTCTGAGGAACTCCTCTTCATGTAGCATGATGAATAATGTACGTAATGAAAGGGGGCAGAGGGTGATGCACCTCCACAGCTCTGTTATGAATAATGAAGAGTGTTTTTGTGCTGTCTGGCTGATTAGGTGAGAGGATGTCATTTATCTCGTCCCTTAAGGGAGAATAAACTCCCTCTGATTGGCCTGCATATGAAAATGATGCAGAATGGATTCTGTAATTGATCCCAGTATGACTGATGTGCAGTTGGTTGCTGTCGAAGCCCCTCCAGCCCCAGACGGATGGCGCTGTCGATGCGCATTGCTCCATTCAGGTCTATTGACCTTTCTGCGAGGCATGTTAGCACCACTTGGTCTCGTCATTACAGCTATGATCTAGGTGCAGAGGGGTCAGCATCTGAGGGACCCTCATCCATCAGAATGATACCAAACAAATAGGAAGGAAAGACGAGGGGAATTGTACAAGAGAAGAAGAATGATCGGACAGGTGCAGATAACTAGAGAATGTTCTGCAGCTGTAAAACTCTCACTGCATGATAACCTGCAGCAATAAATACCAGTTTTGGTAAGATAAAACAAAATATAGCACACAAATGATCACTTATTGCTGGAATAAAACAGTTGTAATTATTCCTACTGTTTCATTCAGTATTTGTCTGCTCAGGTAGAGCAACTTGTAGCTTATAGTTCTAAACATTTTTAATCTTTTTTTTTTAGTTTTCAAAGTAATTTAATGGGAGTGAAGGATGGTGCTCCTTTAGCTTTCACACCATAACTGCCAACGGTTTCTGTAATTGGGATAATTTCTAAAGTTGTCTTCTATGTAAGGAAGGAAAAAGTGTGGTAGTCTTGTTTCAGCTGAATGCAGTGTGCAGCAAGCTGACCTGCAGTGTGCAGCAAGCTGACCTGCAGTACACTCAACAATCTTTTTGTGTCTCCGTTGGGAGAAATTCTTCCTGGATCGAGGAAAGCTGCTACAACATCATCAGACTATAAGAAATGTTAAAATAAATAAATAGAATAAATAAATGAAAAAAAAAATTAAAACAATTATAAACAAAATATAAGGGAAGACCATTTACCATCTTCCCTCACAATCTGCTGAGTCACAGTCAGTCTTATTCATTAATCCCAAACATCTATCCTAAATAATTCATCAATAGGTGATCAAAGGCTTCCTGGATTCCAGATAATCTGGTTGATTTGGGTCATTAATAATGTTGACTGAACAGAGCATAACTGAGTTTTTATATCCTTATGTTTGCAAAGTGGAAACTTAAACCATCTTCTTGATTTCACATAAATTCAGTTTGTTCTCCATGCGGCTGTAAAGCCTCCAGTCACCCAGTCAAATTAAAAGTATTTTAAACTTAAGAACAAAGTCTTGTTGTGAAACTGAAAATGGTTAAAAGGGGTCCAAACCCACTGCTCAGTTATTGCTGCAAGTCAGTTACTCCATGGAATCTACTGAGTTTCCATACATAGAAAACTTTGTAACTAATTACACTAACAAACTCAACCTGATTGTTTGTTGGATTAATGAGAATTGATGTGATTGATTTGGAATCTGTCTGACTGAGCTGACTGCATATTCCTGATTAGAAATAAGATGTTATGTTTGTTTTTTTAATAAAATGCTTTGGAACAATATTTGCTACACTGAACTGATCTGAACTCATGTTAAAAAGGCCATTCAGTCTGACCCAATGAGGAAAAACCTGATGATTGATAATGAGTTTTTGTTTCACATCACTGAAGTAATATTCTTCCTCTCTGCTTTTTATATATTTTTTAATTTTTTTGCATCTTAGTGCTGTCAATCATTCCATGTACCTGCTGCTCACATCCTCTTAATTGAGGACTCTCAGTTCCTCGGTCGGATTGGCACACATATAAAACCTCATGCTGTCACTCATATGAACCAAAAAAGTGGACTCTGGTCGGCCTACAACCCTCGGTCTGGGTTAGAGTGAACTTTGATGCGGTTCAAGTGCAGAAGTTGACCGGGTTCTGCTCCAGAAGCAGGAAGTGGACTGCAGGTCAGAACATGCTGGGTAAATACAGCCAAAACAGGTGTGTGAGTCTGGCTGAAATCAGCTGAAAATGGAAAAAATGTTGCAGTTTTGGACTCCAGTTGAACCAAGTCATCAGGTGTGAAAACAGCCTCAGGAGCTGCGAGGAGTTTGAGGGATTCCTGAACGAGGAGCAGCAGGCTGGTGGTCGGTTTGGAGGCAGTCAGGAACAGGGAAACGGGGGTTCTCTCTGCCTCCACCTTTCTATGCTGATGAGCCTTCAGGAGCTGCAGCTGTGGGTGGTTGAGCCTGTCAGCTGTCACTGACACACACACTGACACACTCTCAGTTCCTCGGTCGGATTGGCACACATATAAAACCTCATGCTGTCACTCAGGTTCTATTTAAGTGACTCCTTCCTTCATTCTGCAGGTCAGACAGTGAGACTGACCTGTCTGGGTCTGGATAGACAAACTGAAATCTGCAGCGTAAAAAAAACTCTTAACCAGTTAATCCATGACGTACCTGACATGTGGGCGGGGTTACTCCCTCACCGCCACGTTGGATTGGATAATTTCATTTTTAATTTGGTTGATCTGAAACATTTAAGAGTAGGATTATTTTCTATGTCAATGAAAAGCAAAATGTTAGCAGCAGGAGAAGGAGAGCAATTAGCTGTTGACTGAATCATCTCAGCCTATGACTCCCTCCATTTGATTAATCAAAAATATATTCTGAAAAATCCAGAAGAAATCTGTTTAGGAGTAAATGTAAGGATTTGGTTTTTGTGCGTGTTCATTTAGTTTCTGTGTCGTCTTGTCCCTGATTGCTTCCAGCTGTGTTTTGTGTTTCCTGATTCCCCTCTTGTGTATTTAATCCCACCTGTGTCTGTGTTTCCCCACTGGATCCTTGTCTTAGCTATCGTACATTGTGTCGTTGTTCTGTAAACTTTGCCATTTGCTAACTGTTTGACCTCCTCAACTTTTGCTCACTTGTGCTGCCTGGACTTTTGTTCTCGCTTGAAATATTCATTAAATCATTGAACTCAGTTGCTGCCTCACCTCTCTGCTTTTGGGTCCGAACCTCAACAACCACAAATCATGACAAATGTCTTTTTAAAATATCTTTCATTAATTTCATATCTGAACTGATTGACAGCTATAGGGTCAGTTTTAATGTATGCATGACTGGACTGACTTTGATTTCTATAAAGTGCCTTGAAATGACATATTGTGAAAGGTTCTATGCACAGAAATATCTCTTTATGATTAATGAAGTAATTCATTTTAATCAGTCTTGTAACAAAAATATTTAGTGTTCAGTAAGATTGATTAATCTTTGAATATTATACAGAATATCTTGTTCTTTAATATAAAGGGGAATGGCTGATTGAGCACATCAGGAATTATTAATATTATTATTATTTATTTATTTTTAAGTATCTCTGCCTTCTGAGGAAAAGAGGACAATTCTACAAACTGTTCTGTATCTGCAGTTTTATTGTCTTAATATTCTAAGAAGCTTCTGCTTTTGACATTGGCCTTATAACAAATAATTCTTTGGATGATTTGATGCCCTCTCTCTTTGTTCCTTGTCTTTTGAATGATGATCATTAGAGCCTTATTATTCATGCAGGCATCTGTTTTGTTTTTATCTTCCAATAGCGTCGTTAACAGTCTTTGTTCAGATCCACATTATATCGTGATAATGACTGGAAAAGCATTAGCAGGATCCTAATATTTATGATTATTTTGAAATGCTAAGTTTTGGTAAACTGTCAACTTCATCCTGTCAATGCAAAATTACAGTGAAGTCTCTCATCCAGAAGAGTTTACCTGTGTCTGAATGGTTAGTTCCTTTAAAAAAGCTCTCAGTATTTTCTCTGAAGTGATTATGTCCAATTTTATCTCAAAAGCATGCATGTTTATACTAAAGAGTGCACTTACTTATGTGACCCGCAGGACATTGCTATGGCAACAAGTTTTTAAGAAGCAGAAGAATATTTTATTGATGCTTATCTGCGGCAGCCTCTGCTGACGGAGCAGGTTTTTTTTTCTTTTTTTCTCAGCAGAAAATAAGGTACAAAACCCATAAAAGTATCACACTGGATTTTAACGTAGTTTTATCAGTAACTTTCATTTGACTTTTAAAGTCGGTACGCTGTGTGACTGCCAGCTTTTTGTTTGAATAAGTCAGAGACGTTACTGAAAATGAACTCTTGAAATGAGACAAATGGCTGATGGGTCACAATATTAAGAAAATACAACAAAGACTCGAGGAGCATGAATACTTTCATTGCTAATGTAAAAAGATGTAGTTCCCACCAGGCTCTACAACAGTTTATTCTACCCTCATATTTATAGCATGCCACTGAAAAGCTCAGATGTCTGTCAGTCTACAGTTCATGGAAGTGAGCCTGTATTCTGTAAATATGCCACAGCTGAAAGATGTGAATGAGGAAAAACCATAATCCTACCCGAACAGCTGACCTTAATTGATATCAGATTTCTCTGACTGATGACTGAATCTGATGTGAACTCAGATAAACTGAATAAAGATGAGCTTTAATAAGTTGCCAGTTTAAGGTTCCACTCTATGAAGCCTCCAGTTTATTTCAGGTTTTTAAAAACGCTTGTTGTCTCTTTGCAGTGGATTTTTCAGAATATATTTTTGATTAATCAGATGGAGGGAGTCGTCAGCTGAGATGATTCAGTCAACAGCTAATTGCTCTCCTTCTCCTGCTGCTAACATTTTGCTTTTCTTTGACATAGAACATAATCCTACATCAGTTGATTTGTTTCTTCCTGTTCATTCTGCTCGTCTTCTCAAACCTCCAGTTATGACTGCTTGTACTGAGCCAGGTTCCGATAACTAAGATCTTTTTTAATGTATGTTTGGTTAAATGGAAATTAATCTTAATACTATATTTATACGATTTATACGATTTATACGATATTTATTCTGAAATTGTGAATTTATTAATTTGTTAAACTGGGTCAGTTTAACAAATGTTCAGAACAGTTTTTTGTTTAAATTTTTCTATCCACTGTATCTTACATTTGCTTCTGTTCCATAGATTTCTCTTTGACGTTATCTTTGTGTGACGAAAAATGAAACCAATCAGAGAAGCACCACTGAGTCGTTTCCCTCCCATTACATATTTTAGTTTTTTAATCTGCTGTCTGACCTGCTGACCCTGATTTTGACTCATTTGTTTCCTAAGGACTGTAACTGAAGAGAGAAAATGTGTTTGTGTTGCAGGACTAACAGAAGGAAACCTTTAAGCCAACCTGCAGGGCACAGCCTCCTGCCCCTCCCCCCACACACCCATTCCCACCACCAGGCAGTGTTGAAGTGCTGAGGTTGTACCAAACATTTCCCGACACAGTGACTGCAACCAGGAGGTCACCTGATGGCCTCCCCGGTCACCTGCTCAGAGCTCAGTGTGCCCTCCGCCTGTTGCTGTGATGAAGACCGCCAGCCGTGCCCAGTCCCGGAGCAGTCCTCCTCTGGTCCAGATGAGGCACTATGCACCGGGGGTTTACCCCTTCCTGTTCCCCTCCGTCATCAGCTCCCTGCCTCAGCTGCCACCAGTATTGCCTCACAGGCTGCAGATCCAGCAGCCGTCCAGCAGCACACCTTCACCAGTTGGTGAGTTCAGCTTTCATTCCAGTGAATGCTCCTGTGAAGACGTGGCTTTCAGCTTCTGGAGAAGTTGTGCAGTAATAATGCAGTGGCTTGCAGAAGTATTCATACTCCTTGAACTTTCCCATAATTTGTCACATTATAACCACAAACATAAATAGCAAACTGCAAAAGGATTCAACCAGTGGTGGAGAAAGTACTCACAAAATTTACTTAAGTAAAAGTACAAATACACAGACAAAAATGTACTCAAGTAAAAGTAAAACTACCACATTAACATTTGTACTTAAGTAAAAGTAAAAAAGTACTGGCTTTTAAAAATACTTAAGTATTAAAAGTAAAAGTATTTACTGAATGCATTACCTAATCCCTAATACAATATCATTAAGTGAACCGATCGTATTTAATTTTAATATATCAGAAATGTGCCATTTTAATGAACAATGCCACAAGTAAAGCATGTTTTTATTATGTTTTCTCTCTGTAACATAGTTTAGACTTAGACATGTGCATCCATCACAATTTCAGGGATGGAAACATCTTGTCTCCTGTCCTAATATACCATAAAATTCACTTTTTTGCCAATAGTGGCTTTTATTTTTAAAGAAATCCAACAGAAAGGGGATGGAAAGAAGGTGGGTGGGGGAGACATGCAACCAAGGAGCCAGTAGCAGAGTTGTAGTCAAGACCACCTACCCAAGACCAAGTCAAGACCAGCACCACGCACTACGTGACACAAAAACATTAAGTTTTACCTATCAAAATTGCTTCACAAATTGATCTGAAAGATCCACATTCCCATAAAACACCTACATATAAAATAGTTAGAGCTGAAATAAATTTAATCAGTAAAGATCCGTCCAGAAGAATCGGATCGTTCCTGAATGTCATATCACTATATTCCACTTTGGTCACAGCGTTGTCCCATATAGGCAACACCTCAGTTATCACCTCCACACAATAATTCAGCGCATGAGTGACAACTTTTATTCATCGCAGATGCAACGTGTCTAAGTCAGTACAGCTAGCTTTGCTAGCATCACGCCCACAGATCTTACCTTTCTTTAAACTTTCCTTCCAAGTGACGCTAAAAGATGGACGAAGTCCCACCGTCTGTGAAAGCGAAGCGCTGCTGGTTTTACATGTCGCCATATCTTATGGTTTATGCAGCTATTATATTACTGACGATCAGACAGACATATTCTCCCGCTCAGAGGAAACCACTGCGCATGTCTGGAGCTCCACGTGCGAGTAAAGGTAGAGGCGATGGGTGACAACAGGCACTAAGTCAGTTATTGCTTGGATTTTACGGTGCCACCTTAAGTCCCTGAACTTCACATTTTAACGGAAAAAAGCGCAACGCAACTTGGATGTAACGAGTAACGCGACAGTTTTGTAGAAATGTAGTGAAGTAGAAAGTACAGATACTTACTGTAAAATGTAGTGGAGTAAAAATAGAAAGTACCCATTATTACATCTACTTAAGTAAAGTGCAGATACACGAAAATTTACTTCCCACCACTGGATTCAACTCGCGCTGAGTGAATACTTTGTGGAATCATCTTGTGCTGCTGTTGCAGCTGCTAGTCTTTAGGGTTTGTCTTTGATCGTCTAGTGACTAACTTTTTTCTCATTCTTTTCTGCCAAACAGCTCTGGCTCAGTCAGATTAGATGCAGAAAGTTTGTGGATAGCAGTTTTCTGATTTGCCACAGATTCTAGATGGATTGGGTTTATGTCTGGACTTTGACTGGGCCATCCTAACACATAAATATGTTTTGTTTAAACCATTCCATTGTAGCCTGGCTTTATGTTTAGGCTGGTTGTCCTGCTGAAAGCTGAATGTCTGCTCCAGTATTAAGTCTTTTTNAAATTAACGAAGCTTCGAGGCAGGTAAATTTTCCTCGAGGAATTTTAGTAATCGAGGTACTCGAATCATTCGAGGAATCGTTTCAGCCCTAAGTGACAACTTTTTTTCATCATAGAAGCAACATGTGTGTCTCAGTCAGTACAGCTAGCTTTGCTAACATCACATCCACAAATCTTACTTTTCTTTAAGCTTTTCTTCCAAGTGACGCTAAAAGTTGGACGAAGTCCCACCATCTGTGAAAGCGAAGCGCTGCTGGTTTTATATGTCGCCATATCTTATGGTTTATGCAGCGCTATTATTAGAGAGACATCTTCTCCCGCTCAGAGGAAACCACTGTGCATGTCTGGAGCTCCGCGTGCGAGTAAAGGTGGAGGCGATGGTTGACAACAGACACTACGTCACGTTATTGCTTTGATTTTACGGCGCCACCTTAAGACCCTGAAATTCACATTTTAACGGAAAAAAGAGTAACGCGACTTGGATGTAACGAGTAACGTGACAGTTTTGTAGAAATGTAGTGAAGTAGAAAGTACAGATACTTACTGTAAAATGTAATGGAGTAAAAGTAGAAAGTATCCATTATTAAATCTACTTAAGTAAAGTACAGATACACGAAAATTGTACTTAGTCTTTAGGATTTGTCTAGCTTTGATCATCTAGTGACTAACTTTTTTCTCATTCTTTTCTGCCAAACAGCTCTGGCTCAGTCAGATTAGATGCAGAAAGTTTGTGAATAGCTGTTTTCTGATTTGCCACAGATTCTAGATGGACTGGGTTTATGTCTGGACTTTGACTGGGCCATCCTAACACATGAATATGTTTTGTTTAAACCATTCCATTGTAGTCTGGCTTTATGTTTAGGCTGGTTGTCCTGCTGGAAGCTGAATGTCTGCTCCAGTATCAAGTCTTTTTCAGACTCCATTAGGTTTTCTTCCCACATTGCTCTGTATTTCTCTCTATCTTCCATTATCTACCATTTTTCCAGTCCCTGCTGAAGAGAAGCATCCCCATAGCATGCTGCTGCCACCACCGTACTTTTGGCCTAAAAATGGACCTTTCTTCTTGTCTGACAAAAACTCTTTTTTCACTCGTTTGCTGTGACATGACTTCTAGGAAACTCCTGATGAGATATCTTATGTTTTTTTTTGTTTTGTTTTTTTTTAACAATGGCTTTCTTCTTGCCAATTTCCATAAAACCACATTTGTGCTGTGATGACTAGTACTTGTCCTGTGGACAGATTCCCCTCTGAGCTGTGGATCATTTGGTCCAGACTCACCACGGGCCTCTCGGTCATCTCTGACCACTGAGCTCACATCTAAATTTACTCAACACATTAGCAGTACAGAGGATTTTGAACAGAAAATGTTTATTTTCTCAATATAAAGTTTTCAATTATAATGCGACTAATTGTGATTAATTAATTACACACCCTTTGATTAACTTGATTAAGCATTTCAAATGACTTCCACTTGCATGTTGGACATCTTTTCACATTGATGTAATTTGTCAGCATACAGATAAAAACTGCTTTGATTTTCTAAGCTATTATTTAACCACAAAACATGTTATGTTGAAGGTTCTTGAAAAAAATACATAAGAAGTCATAGTGGTCCAGATTGGGCCCCCGGCCTTCAGTCTGACATGATCTGAACAGATTGGAAAAAGGAACAGTTAAAGACCTCAGCCTGTGTGCTGCTGCCTGGTGACATGTTACCGTCAGACCTCAGTGTTGTCCTATCAGTATGAAGCATTACCAGCAGACATGAGAAACCACAATGTATCACTGGTGATTTTATTAAAAATTAAAATGTTTGAAAGTAGAATTTCAGCTTCCATTAAAAGATTCACCTATTTGAAGGTTTTTACCATTTTTACCTGGAGGGAAGGCTCTGTATCATTCATACATCAGGTAATATAAAGGGACTGGGTGAGTTCCCTCAACTCTTCCTCAGCACTGTGTGTGTGTGTGTGTGTGTGTACCATGCTAGTCCATAATCTTTTCTCTAACAGCGATTATGATGGAAAGTGAAGATGTTGTGATGGACAGTATCACCATGTGGGTTTGTAAACTCATAAATTGCGTTCACATGGTGTCCCTACAGTGAAATCCACATTTCTGAGCTGAGCAGGGGCAGGTTGCCATAGGAACAGACACACACTGCCTCACAACACTTCCCACACAGTCAAGTTTTCCCCAAAAATGTTCTAACTGCTGTTGAAATCTTTTGACACTGTTTGGTTTCGGTTGCCTAAACCTGAGCTCAACTGTTTTCAACCTTCAGCTCCACAAGTTTATTCTCTGCTTTTTTTTTTCTTTTTTCCTTGCTGCCTGGAAAATCTGCTCTGTTGTATAAACCACATGACCCGTTTCCTCCTGGGAGCAGCTCCACTCAGCAGCTCCCTCTGCTTCTCAGCTCTTTGGGGTTTTTAAACTTCCATGGATGTAAGGAATTAAATAACATTTATTTTATTAAGACCTGAAAACATGTTTTTTGGCAGTTTGGGCTGGAAAATAATTTCCTTAAACTCTTTGTTTGCATTAATAATATTTCTTAATTCTGCAAATTATCAACCAACTTGAGGAACTTTTCATTCAGAAGTCATTTTCTGTTATTTGCCATTAAACCATCCAGTATTAAGCTCTTCTTTAATATTTCAGTACCAAGTTTTCCTAGCATTGTGTGTTATTAAAATGATGTGCATCAATCTTTCTCTTTTATTGACTTCAGTCTGATGTAACATATTGGGATCACAGAGAAAAATTCATTTGTAACAATTTGCCTCTTTTCCAATATTCCAATATTATAGTTTAAGCTGTTTATGATAGCTTCGTTGATTAGAGTCAACACTTTGGAAGAAGTCTGTGCTATTTGGAGAGCTGAAATTTTGTTCAACCTCAAACTTTAGTATGTTATTAGTATATTGTGATGGACCAAAAGTGTGGCCGGCTTCTGATCCAATGCTCTTTAGAACCACATATCACTGCTTCTGCAGCTGGTTCCACCTCTTCCACATCTGGAGTTTTGTCTTTTCTATCCCAGCTCAGCCAGACTGCAGTGACAGTCTGTGAATATCAGTTTTCATGTGTTATTAGAAGTTCTCAGTTGATCTTAGGTCTATACTGAGATGGTTTTAGGCAAAAATAACTCAGAAATAATAACACATTTATAGAAAAAGGTCAAATTTTGCCCAGCAGCATAAACATATAAGCCCACATAATGTATGTAGAATGTTTATCAGCAGAAAATGTTGATTTGGGGGTTTGTTACACTTTAATGTTTTCTTTATCCTTTACATGAAAAACCTAATAAATCTACAAATACAAAAACAGGTTGAACAATCAACATGAGCTCATTTCTTGTCCCTCTTTAGCGAGTTGCACAGATGTTCAGTTCTGTTCTGATGTAATTCTAGACTTCTAGGATATTGTAAAACTTAGATATTTTTAGAGTGCTGTGCTGATTTGGAGTCACTGTGATTCTTTACCTTCAGCTTGCTGGTCAAAGCTGATGGTATATAGACCTTTTCACCGTTTCATCCACTTTGACCAAATCCCCAGTAAAACTGATGAGAAGTAACCACAGAGCATATGCTACCACCACCGTGCTTCACCGTGGCTATGGACATCATTTGGTATTGAATAATGAGTGATTTTCTGGTGTAGCTCCCCCTGATGGTGCACTGAGTGGACTGATGGAAGGCACCTTGTGGGATTAGACAGGTTATGGTTCTCTGTTAGAAGCTTTTCACTGGCTGCCTGAATATGGGTGGGTATTTCTCACATTGTTTATAATTTATTGTGATAAATTTATCTTCATGATGAGAATTCTGATTTATTGTTGTCATGATAAATTCCAATTAATGACATCTAAAGAAAAAAAGACAAAACAGTCCACATTGTTGGGATTTTACACAGTTTGTTCAGTGAGAGCATCAATAAATCTCAATAAGTTTGCAAATATGACTAAATACAGTAACTGTGCAGTTTAGTGACACAAAACACACTTCTCTATGCGACTGGTGTTCTGAAGAAACACATTACAAATGAGAATGTTTTTCAACAGATATATTTTTGTTTGTGGAGCTATGAATGCTCCGTCATGTAGTCACAGCTGTACAGTTACCTAAAACAAATGTTCCTATCGTCACTTTTCTCATTATCACAATAGTACCACAAAATACTGATACAACTTTAAGTCCTTGTCATTCCACCCCTAAACCTGAGACGTGTGTTTTCATGTCACTGTTACAGGCTGAGTTTTCCATTCTCCCTCTGTTATGTGATGTAAATTTTCTTCTGTATCTGATCCACTGTCAGTGAGACTTTAAGACTTTATGAAGCCATTTCAGATTCAATTCTTTTACATTTTCTCTCCGTGGCATTATACTCTCTGAGTAAAAACATTACATTACTCTGAAAATACTTTTATTTTCACATCAGACCGGCGCCTAATGAGGAAATCAAACAGAACTAATTCAAAGGGTGACTCTAAGACAGATTTAGCGGTCATGTCTAATGTTTTGTTTCCACTTTGTTAGTTAAAAAAAATCCACTGCACAAAGAGAGGTTCTGTGAGAATTTCACCTTGCCGACTGGTTTAGCGCAAAGTTTAGGCATGAAATATGCAGCAGCATCCACACAGAAAAAGATAAAAGAAGAACAGCTGCTGCCTCTGTTTTGATCGTCCTTTGAAAAATAAAAACAGGCCAAATATGACACACTCTTCTTTACTTAATTTTACACAAAAAGACAAAAGTGTGTGTTTGCTTAATGGAGAGACATGTCTGCACACATCTGAACTTTGGACATTAAACATGCACAAAGACATCAAAACAACTGAAACACACTCAGAGGTAATGAGCGGAGTGCTGTGTGTGTGTGCGGGTGTGTGTGTGTGTGCGTGTGCGCGTGTGTGTGTGAATTACATTTACACGAATGACAACGACGCCAGGGTTCCCTGGGGAACACATGCAGACACACTCATGCTACTGAGGTCAGGGGTCATATGTGCTTCTACCTCCTCTGGGGTGTTCACAAAAGAAGCTGAACTCTGCTGCATACATCACACACCTCCTGGGAGGCACTGTGGGCCCCATCAGAACTGCTGGGTTTGTCTGCATGTTGCTGAGTGATGCTGTGTATTCATTAGAGACACTGACAGAGAGACAAAGGAAGCCTTATAATATGTCTTAATACATTCATTTCTAATATGACGCCAACATTCCATTTTTTAACATGAAAACAGATCAACAGATGAAAATGTTTTGATAAACAGTGGCAGCATTAAAAGATTCAGACTAAAAGAGCCTGTTGTGTTCATTATAATCCATCACAAATCTCCTTTTAAAGTTGCAGTATGTAACATTTATAAACAATGTTTTTTTTTTTTTTTACATATTTGTTAAAACTGTCACTATGCCAGTATAATATGAGACAGATAATCTGTCAAAAAGGCTCCTCTGCCTCCTTCCTGTGCTGCTTCTGCAGAAATACATCAACCAATCAGAGCCAGGAGGCGGAACGTAGCGCTGTCAATCATCCCCATGATTGACAGTACTGCCCAATGAACTAATGGAGGAGAAACAGCTTATTGTTTCAGCTACCTAGCTTATGCTAACTAGGACATTCTCCATTGTCGGGAACTAGCTGTAGAGAGAAAGGGGGCAGGGTATGAGTAGTGCATACATGAAGGTAATTGATAGCTCTAAGACTCTCCTCCTGGCTCTGATTGGTTGTTTCCGGCTGAGCGGTGTGTTCCTGCAGAAGCAGATGGACCTTACCACAGGGTCCGCGTTTCATTGGCTAATGCCCATTTGACGTCACTGCGCAGCTACCACGTGCTTGACCGTCTCACAAACAAAAACTAAAGTAGTAAACACATGCTAATGTAGATTGTGGACTAGCAGACCACAATCTACACAATCAAAGTTTTTGCGACAGAACT
>NW_006800035.1:1582427-1595958 GCF_000485575.1 Poecilia formosa
AATTCAGAGTTAAATATGAAATACCGAGCAATAAATGAAAATGTATTTTTTACAGTTCTTTTCCATGAACTGTTTCGTAAAGATGAATTGACAAGAATGAAAGTTTCTTCATAAAGCTGGTTGAAACCTGTTCCAAAAGAGCTTTTTATTTGGCGTTTTTATTCAGCTTTTTATTTGTAAGTAAATCTGGAACCCACATATCATTTTCTTTCCATTTCATAGTTATAGTTGCTTCATGTTGGATAATCCTAATTCCAAGAAAATACATTGTAGTTGAAAAAAAAAAAAGTTCCAGTGCACTGCACTCCTGACTATGTTGGTGAGAGACAAACTACGATATATGGCCATATTATATAACATAAGGTAACAAGACTCATTTATTACAAGCAAATGTTTAATTGTAAATGAGCAACATCTTAGAAACCTCAATAAGCAGTTTGTTTTAGTATATTGTGATGTACAGGAAGTGAACGTTTGATCAAAAGAAATAAAAGCCATGTTGTCCAGGCTGGAAGATCGTCTGTAGTTTCACAAACTGCAGGAGGAAATGAGTCGTGAGTGAATCCTTTCTGTTTGGGATTCTCACATGTGAAGCGCTCTGCTTTCTTTCACTTCCAGCTTTAGTCTCAGTCTCACCTGCAGTTTGTGTTGTGTTCTACTAAAAGGACTTCAGGAAAAAAGACTGCATGAGAAATTCTGAGGTGTGTGTGTACTGTCTCGTTATGCATGTTGGTGTGTGTGAGTTAACAAAGCATGCCTCATGCTTCCAAACATCTGACGCTCAGGAGAAGTCCCATGGCTTCTGCTGCAGCCTGCTGCTGTGCTGCAGCCTGCTGCTGTGCTGCAGCCTGCTGCTGTGCTGCATCTCCAGCACTCTGAGGAACTCCTCTTCATGTAGCATGATGAATAATGTACGTAATGAAAGGGGGCAGAGGGTGATGCACCTCCACAGCTCTGTTATGAATAATGAAGAGTGTTTTTGTGCTGTCTGGCTGATTAGGTGAGAGGATGTCATTTATCTCGTCCCTTAAGGGAGAATAAACTCCCTCTGATTGGCCTGCATATGAAAATGATGCAGAATGGATTCTGTAATTGATCCCAGTATGACTGATGTGCAGTTGGTTGCTGTCGAAGCCCCTCCAGCCCCAGACGGATGGCGCTGTCGATGCGCATTGCTCCATTCAGGTCTATTGACCTTTCTGCGAGGCATGTTAGCACCACTTGGTCTCGTCATTACAGCTATGATCTAGGTGCAGAGGGGTCAGCATCTGAGGGACCCTCGTCCATCAGAATGATACCAAACAAATAGGAAGGAAAGACGAGGGGAATTGTACAAGAGAAGAAGAATGATCGGACAGGTGCAGATAACTAGAGAATGTTCTGCAGCTGTAAAACTCTCACTGCATGATAACCTGCAGCAATAAATACCAGTTTTGGTAAGATAAAACAAAATATAGCACACAAATGATCACTTATTGGTGGAATAAAACAGCTGTAATTATTCCTACTGTTTCATTCAGTATTTGTCTGGTCAGGTAGAGCAACTTGTAGCTTATAGTTCTAAACATTTTTAATCTTTTTTTTTTAGTTTTCAAAGTAATTTAATGGGAGTGAAGGATGGTGCTCCTTTAGCTTTCACACCATAACTGCCAACGGTTTCTGTAATTGGAATAATTTCTAAAGTCGTCTTCTATGTAAGGAAGGAAAAAATGTGGTAGTCTTGTTTCAGCTGAATGCAGTGTGCAGCAAGCTGACCAGCAGTGTGCAGCAAGCTGACCTGCAGTACACTCAACAATCTTTTTGTGTCTCCGTTGGGAGAAATTCTTCCTGGATCGAGGAAAGCTGCTACAACATCATCAGACTATAAGAAATGTTAAAATAAATAAATAGAATAAATAAATGAAAAAAAAAATTAAAACAATTATAAACAAAATATAAGGGAAGACCGTTTACCATCTTCCCTCGCAATCTGCTGAGTCACAGTCAGTCTTATTCATTAATCCCAAACATCTATCCTAAATAATTCATCAATAGGTGATCAAAGGCTTCCTGGATTCCAGATAATCTGGTTGATTTGGGTCATTAATAATGTTGACTGAACAGAGCATAACTGAGTTTTTATATCCTTATGTTTGCAAAGTGGAAACTTAAACCATCTTCTTGATTTCACATAAATTCAGTTTGTTCTCCATGCGGCTGTAAAGCCTCCAGTCACCCAGTCAAATTAAAAGTATTTTAAACTTAAGAACAAAGTCTTGTTGTGAAACTGAAAATGGTTAAAAGGGGTCCAAACCCACTGCTCAGTTATTGCTGCAAGTCAGTTACTCCATGGAATCTACTGAGTTTCCATACATAGAAAACTTTGTAACTAATTACACTAACAAACTCAACCTGATTGTTTGTTGGATTAATGAGAATTGATGTGATTGATTTGGAATCTGTCTGACTGAGCTGACTGCATATTCCTGATTAGAAATAAGATGTTATGTTTGTTTTTTTAATAAAATGCTTTGGAACAATATTTGCTACACTGAACTGATCTGAACTCATGTTAAAAAGGCCATTCAGTCTGACCCAATGAGGAAAAACCTGATGATTGATAATGAGTTTTTGTTTCACATCACTGAAGTAATATTCTTCCTCTCTGCTTTTTATATATTTTTTAATTTTTTTGCATCTTAGTGCTGTCAATCATTCCATGTACCTGCTGCTCACATCCTCTTAATTGAGGACTCTCAGTTCCTCGGTCGGATTGGCACACATATAAAACCTCATGCTGTCACTCATATGAACCAAAAAAGTGGACTCTGGTCGGCCTACAACCCTCGGTCTGGGTTAGAGTGAACTTTGATGCGGTTCAAGTGCAGAAGTTGACCAGGTTCTGCTCCAGAAGCAGGAAGTGGACTGCAGGTCAGAACATGCTGGGTAAATACAGCCAAAACAGGTGCGTGAGTCTGGCTGAAATCAGCTGAAAATGGAAAAAATGTTGCAGTTTTGGACTCCAGTTGAACCAAGTCATCAGGTGTGAAAACAGCCTCAGGAGCTGCGAGGAGTTTGAGGGATTCCTGAACGAGGAGCAGCAGGCTGGTGGTCGGTTTGGAGGCAGTCAGGAACAGGGAAACGGGGGGTTCTCTCTGCCTCCACCTTTCTATGCTGATGAGCCTTCAGGAGCTGCAGCTGTGGGTGGTTGAGCCTGTCAGCTGTCACTGACACACACACTGACACACTCTCAGTTCCTCGGTCGGATTGGCACACATATAAAACCTCATGCTGTCACTCAGGTTCTATTTAAGTGACTCCTTCCTTCATTCTGCAGGTCAGACAGTGAGACTGACCTGTCTGGGTCTGGATAGACAAACTGAAATCTGCAGCGTAAAAAAAACTCTTAACCAGTTAATCCATGACGTACCTGACATGTGGGCGGGGTTACTCCCTCACCGCCACGTTGGATTGGATAATTTCATTTTTAATTTGGTTGATCTGAAACATTTAAGAGTAGGATTATTTTCTATGTCAATGAAAAGCAAAATGTTAGCAGCAGGAGAAGGAGAGCAATTAGCTGTTGACTGAATCATCTCAGCCTATGACTCCCTCCATTTGATTAATCAAAAATATATTCTGAAAAATCCAGAAGAAATCTGTTTAGGAGTAAATGTAAGGATTTGGTTTTTGTGCGTGTTCATTTAGTTTCTGTGTCGTCTTGTCCCTGATTGCTTCCAGCTGTGTTTTGTGTTTCCTGATTCCCCTCTTGTGTATTTAATCCCACCTGTGTCTGTGTTTCCCCACTGGATCCTTGTCTTAGCTATCGTACATTGTGTCGTTGTTCTGTAAACTTTGCCATTTGCTAACTGTTTGACCTCCTCAACTTTTGCTCACTTGTGCTGCCTGGACTTTTGTTCTCGCTTGAAATATTCATTAAATCATTGAACTCAGTTGCTGCCTCACCTCTCTGCTTTTGGGTCCGAACCTCAACAACCACAAATCATGACAAATGTCTTTTTAAAATATCTTTCATTAATTTCATATCTGAACTGATTGACAGCTATAGGGTCAGTTTTAATGTATGCATGACTGGACTGACTTTGATTTCTATAAAGTGCCTTGAAATGACATATTGTGAAAGGTTCTATGCACAGAAATATCTCTTTATGATTAATGAAGTAATTCATTTTAATCAGTCTTGTAACAAAAATATTTAGTGTTCAGTAAGATTGATTAATCTTTGAATATTATACAGAATATCTTGTTCTTTAATATAAAGGTGAATGGCTGATTGAGCACATCAGGAATTATTAATATTATTATTATTTATTTATTTTTAAGTATCTCTGCCTTCTGAAGAGGACAATTCTACAAACTGTTCTGTATTTGCAGTTTTATTGTCTTAATATTCTAAGAAGCTTCTGCTTTTGACATTGGCCTTATAACAAATAATTCTTTGGATGATTTGATGCCCTCTCTCTTTGTTCCTTGTCTTTTGAATGATGATCATTAGAGCCTTATTATTCATGCAGGCATCTGTTTTGTTTTTATCTTCCAATAGCGTCGTTAAGAGTCTTTGTTCAGATCCACATTATATCGTGATAATGACTGGAAAAGCATTAGCAGGATCCTAATACTTATGATTATTTTGAAATGCTAAGTTTTGGTAAACTGTCAACTTCATCCTGTCAATGCAAAATTACAGTGAAGTCTCTCATCCAGAAGAGTTTACCTGTGTCTGAATGGTTAGTTCCTTTAAAAAAGCTCTCAGTATTTTCTCTGAAGTGATTATGTCCAATTTTATCTCAAAAGCATGCATGTTTATACTAAAGAGTGCACTTACTTATGTGACCCGCAGGACATTGCTATGGCAACAAGTTTTTAAGAAGCAGAAGAATATTTTATTGATGCTTATCTGCGGCAGCCTCTGCTGACGGAGCAGGTTTTTTTTTCTTTTTTTCTCAGCAGAAAATAAGGTACAAAACCCATAAAAGTATCACACTGGATTTTAACGTAGTTTTATCAGTAACTTTCACTTGACTTTTAAAGTCGGTACGCTGTGTGACTGCCAGCTTTTTGTTTGAATAAGTCAGAGAGACGTTACTGAAAATGAACTCTTGAAATGGGACAAATGGCTGATGGGTCACAATATTAAGAAAATACAACAAAGACTCAAGGAGCATGAATACTTTCATTGCTAATGTAAAAAGATGTAGTTCCCACCAGGCTCTACAACAGTTTATTCTACCCTCATATTTATAGCATGCCACTGAAAAGCTCAGATGTCTGTCAGTCTACAGTTCATGGAAGTGAGCCTGTATTCTGTAAATATGCCACAGCTGAAAGATGTGAATGAGGAAAAACCATAATCCAACCCGAACAGCTGACCTTAATTGATATCAGATTTCTCTGACTGATGACTGAATCTGATGTGAACTCAGATAAACTGTATAAAGATGAGCTTTAATAAGTTGCCAGTTTAAGGTTGAGCTCTATGAAGCCTCCAGTTTATTTCAGGTTTTTAAAAACGCTTGTTGTCTCTTTGCAGTGGATTTTTCAGAATATATTTTTGATTAATCAGATGGAGGGAGTCGTCAGCTGAGATGATTCAGTCAACAGCTAATTGCTCTCCTTCTCCTGCTGCTAACATTTTGCTTTTCTTTGACATAGAACATAATCCTACATCAGTTGATTTGTTTCTTCCTGTTCATTCTGCTCTGTCTTCTCAAACCTCCAGTTATGACTGCTTGTACTGAGCCAGGTTCCGATAACTAAGATCTTTTTTAATGTATGTTTGGTTAAATGGAAATTAATCTTAATACTATATTTATACGATTTATACGATTTATACGATATTTATTCTGAAATTGTGAATTTATTAATTTGTTAAACTGGGTCAGTTTAACAAATGTTCAGAACAGTTTTTTGTTTAAATTTTTCTATCCACTGTATCTTACATTTGCTTCTGTTCCATAGATTTCTCTTTGACGTTATCTTTGTGTGACGAAAAATGAAACCAATCAGAGAAGCACCACTGAGTCGTTTCCCTCCCATTACATATTTTAGTTTTTTAATCTGCTGTCTGACCTGCTGACCCTGATTTTGACTCATTTGTTTCCTAAGGACTGTAACTGAAGAGAGAAAATGTGTTTGTGTTGCAGGACTAACAGAAGGAAACCTTTAAGCCAACCTGCAGGGCACAGCCTCCTGCCCCTCCCCCCACACACCCATTCCCACCACCAGGCAGTGTTGAAGTGCTGAGGTTGTACCAAACATTTCCCGACACAGTGACTGCAACCAGGAGGTCACCTGATGGCCTCCCCGGTCACCTGCTCAGAGCTCAGTGTGCCCTCCGCCTGTTGCTGTGATGAAGACCGCCAGCCGTGCCCAGTCCCGGAGCAGTCCTCCTCTGGTCCAGATGAGGCACTATGCACCGGGGGTTTACCCCTTCCTGTTCCCCTCCGTCATCAGCTCCCTGCCTCAGCTGCCACCAGTATTGCCTCACAGGCTGCAGATCCAGCAGCCGTCCAGCAGCACACCTTCACCAGTTGGTGAGTTCAGCTTTCATTCCAGTGAATGCTCCTGTGAAGACGTGGCTTTCAGCTTCTGGAGAAGTTGTGCAGTAATAATGCAGTGGCTTGCAGAAGTATTCATACTCCTTGAACTTTCCCATAATTTGTCACATTATAACCACAAACATAAATAGCAAACTGCAAAAGGATTCAACCAGTGGTGGAGAAAGTACTCACAAAATGTACTTAAGTAAAAGTACAAATACACAGACAAAAATGTACTCAAGTAAAAGTAAAACTACCACATTAACATTTGTACTTAAGTAAAAGTAAAAAAGTACTGGCTTTTAAAAATACTTAAGTATTAAAAGTAAAAGTACTTACTGAATGCATTACCTAATCCCTAATACAATATCATTAAGTGAACCGATCGTATTTAATTTTAATATATCAGAAATGTGCCATTTTAATGAACAATGCCACAAGTAAAGCATGTTTTTATTATGTTTTCTCTCTGTAACATAGTTTAGACTTAGACATGTGCATCCATCACAATTTCAGGGATGGAAACATCTTGTCTCCTGTCCTAATATACCATAAAATTCACTTTTTTGCCAATAGTGGCTTTTATTTTTAAAGAAATCCAACAGAAAGGGGATGGAAAGAAGGTGGGTGGGGGAGACATGCAACCAAGGAGCCAGTAGCAGAGTTGTAGTCAAGACCACCTACCCAAGACCAAGTCAAGACCAGCACCACGCACTACGTGACACAAAAACATTAAGTTTTACCTATCAAAATTGCTTCACAAATTGATCTGAAAGATCCACATTCCCATAAAACACCTACATATAAAATAGTTAGAGCTGAAATAAATTTAATCAGTAAAGATCCGTCCAGAAGAATCGGATCGTTCCTGAATGTCATATCACTATATTCCACTTTGGTCACAGCGTTGTCCCATATAGGCAACACCTCAGTTATCACCTCCACACAATAATTCAGCGCATGAGTGACAACTTTTATTCATCGCAGATGCAACGTGTCTAAGTCAGTACAGCTAGCTTTGCTAGCATCACGCCCACAGATCTTACCTTTCTTTAAACTTTCCTTCCAAGTGACGCTAAAAGATGGACGAAGTCCCACCGTCTGTGAAAGCGAAGCGCTGCTGGTTTTACATGTCGCCATATCTTATGGTTTATGCAGCTATTATATTACTGACGATCAGACAGACATATTCTCCCGCTCAGAGGAAACCACTGCGCATGTCTGGAGCTCCACGTGCGAGTAAAGGTAGAGGCGATGGGTGACAACAGGCACTAAGTCAGTTATTGCTTGGATTTTACGGTGCCACCTTAAGTCCCTGAACTTCACATTTTAACGGAAAAAAGCGCAACGCAACTTGGATGTAACGAGTAACGCGACAGTTTTGTAGAAATGTAGTGAAGTAGAAAGTACAGATACTTACTGTAAAATGTAGTGGAGTAAAAATAGAAAGTACCCATTATTACATCTACTTAAGTAAAGTGCAGATACACGAAAATTTACTTCCCACCACTGGATTCAACTCGCGCTGAGTGAATACTTTGTGGAATCATCTTGTGCTGCTGTTGCAGCTGCTAGTCTTTAGGGTTTGTCTTTGATCGTCTAGTGACTAACTTTTTTCTCATTCTTTTCTGCCAAACAGCTCTGGCTCAGTCAGATTAGATGCAGAAAGTTTGTGGATAGCAGTTTTCTGATTTGCCACAGATTCTAGATGGATTGGGTTTATGTCTGGACTTTGACTGGGCCATCCTAACACATAAATATGTTTTGTTTAAACCATTCCATTGTAGCCTGGCTTTATGTTTAGGCTGGTTGTCCTGCTGAAAGCTGAATGTCTGCTCCAGTATTAAGTCTTTTTCAGACTCCATTAGGTTTTCTTCCCACATTGCTCTGTATTTCTCTCTATCTTCCATTATCTACCATTTTTCCAGTCCCTGCTGAAGAGAAGCATCCCCATAGCATGCTGCTGCCACCACCGTACTTTTGGCCTAAAAATGGACCGTTCTTCTTGTCTGACAAAAACTCTTTTTTTCACTCGTTTGCTGTGTCCAACATGACTTCTGGGAAACTGCTGATGAGATATCTTATGTTTTTTTTTTTTAACAATGGCTTTCTTCTTGCTAATTTCCATAAAACCACATTTGTGCTGTGATGACTAGTACTTGTCCTGTGGACAGATTCCCCTCTGAGCTGTGGATCATTTGGTCCAGACTCACCACGGGCCTCTCGGTCATCTCTGACCACTGAGCTAAATTTACTCAGCACATTAGCAGTACAGAGGATTTTGAACAGAAAATGTTTATTTTCTCAATATAAAGTTTTCAATTATAATGCGACTAATTGTGATTAATTAATTACACACCCTTTGATTAACTTGATTAANAAGTCTTTTTCAGACTCCATTAGGTTTTCTTCCCACATTGCTCTGTATTTCTCTCTATCTTCCATTATCTACCATTTTTCCAGTCCCTGCTGAAGAGAAGCATCCCCATAGCATGCTGCTGCCACCACCGTACTTTTGGCCTAAAAATGGACCTTTCTTCTTGTCTGACAAAAACTCTTTTTTCACTCGTTTGCTGTGACATGACTTCTAGGAAACTCCTGATGAGATATCTTATGTTTTTTTTTGTTTTGTTTTTTTTTAACAATGGCTTTCTTCTTGCCAATTTCCATAAAACCACATTTGTGCTGTGATGACTAGTACTTGTCCTGTGGACAGATTCCCCTCTGAGCTGTGGATCATTTGGTCCAGACTCACCACGGGCCTCTCGGTCATCTCTGACCACTGAGCTAAATTTACTCAGCACATTAGCAGTACAGAGGATTTTGAACAGAAAATGTTTATTTTCTCAATATAAAGTTTTCAATTATAATGCGACTAATTGTGATTAATTAATTACACACCCTTTGATTAACTTGATTAAACATTTAAAATGACTTCCACTTGCATGTTGAACATCTTTTCACATTGATGTAATTTGTCAGCATACAGATAAAAACTGCTTTCATTTGCTAAGCTATTATTTAACCACAAAACATGTTATGTTGAAGGTTCTTGAAAAAAATACATAAGAAGTCATAGTGGTCCAGATTGGGCCCCCGGCCTTCAGTCTGACATGTGATCTGAACAGATTGGAAAAAGGAACAGTTAAAGACCTCAGCCTGTGTGCTGCTGCCTGGTGACATGTTACCGTCAGACCTCAGTGTTGTCCTATCAGTATGAAGCATTACCAGCAGACATGAGAAACCACAATGTATCACTGGTGATTTTATTAAAAATTAAAATGTTTGAAAGTAGAATTTCAGCTTCCATTAAAAGATTCACCTATTTGAAGGTTTTTACCATTTTTACCTGGAGGGAAGGCTCTGTATCATTCATACATCAGGTAATATAAAGGGACTGGGTGAGTTCCCTCAACTCTTCCTCAGCACTGTGTGTGTGTGTGTGTGTGTGTACCATGCTAGTCCATAATCTTTTCTCTAACAGCGATTATGATGGAAAGTGAAGATGTTGTGATGGACAGTATCACCATGTGGGTTTGTAAACTCATAAATTGCGTTCACATGGTGTCCCTACAGTGAAATCCACATTTCTGAGCTGAGCAGGGGCAGGTTGCCATAGGAACAGACACACACTGCCTCACAACACTTCCCACACAGTCAAGTTTTCCCCAAAAATGTTCTAACTGCTGTTGAAATCTTTTGACACTGTTTGGTTTCGGTTGCCTAAACCTGAGCTCAACTGTTTTCAACCTTCAGCTCCACAAGTTTATTCTCTGCTTTTTTTTTTCTTTTTTCCTTGCTGCCTGGAAAATCTGCTCTGTTGTATAAACCACATGACCCGTTTCCTCCTGGGAGCAGCTCCACTCAGCAGCTCCCTCTGCTTCTCGGCTCTTTGGGGTTTTTAAACTTCCATGGATGTAAGGAATTAAATAACATTTATTTTATTAAGACCTGAAAACATGTTTTTTGACAGTTTGGGCTGGAAAATAATTTCCTTAAACTCTTTGTTTGCATTAATAATATTTCTTAATTCTGCAAATTATCAACCAACTTGAGGAACTTTTCATTCAGAAGTCATTTTCTGTTATTTGCCATTAAACCATCCAGTATTAAGCTCTTCTTTAATATTTCAGTACCAAGTTTTCCTAGCATTGTGTGTTATTAAAATGATGTGCATCAATCTTTCTTTTTTACTGACTTCATTCTGATGTAACATATTGGGATCACAGAGAAAAATTCATTTGTAACAATTTGCCTCTTTTCCAATATTAGTGCAGTTTAAGCTGTTTATGATAGCTTCGTTGATTAGAGTCAACACTTTGGAAGAAGTCTGTGCTATTTGGAGAGCTGACATTTTGTTCAACCTCAAACTTTAGTATGTTATTAGCATATTGTGATGGACCAAAAGTGTGGCCGGCTTCTGATCCAATGCTCTTTAGAACCACATATCACTGCTTCTGCAGCTGGTTCCACCTCTTCCACATCTGGAGTTTTGTCCTTTCTATCCCAGCTCAGCCAGACTGCAGTGACAGTCTGTGAATATCAGTTTTCATGTGTTATTAGAAGTTCTCAGTTGATCTTAGGTCTATACTGAGATGGTTTTAGGCAAAAATAACTCAGAAATAATAACACATTTATAGAAAAAGGTCAAATTTTGCCCAGCAGCATAAACATATAAGCCCACATAATGTATGTAGAATGTTTATCAGCAGAAAATGTTGATTTGGGGGTTTGTTACACTTTAATGTTTTCTTTATCCTTTACATGAAAAACCTAATAAATCTACAAATACAAAAACAGGTTGAACAATCAACATGAGCTCATTTCTTGTCCCTCTTTAGCGAGTTGCACAGATGTTCAGTTCTGTTCTGATGTAATTCTAGACTTCTAGGATATTGTAAAACTTAGATATTTTTAGAGTGCTGTGCTGATTTGGAGTCACTGTGATTCTTTACCTTCAGCTTGCTGGTCAAAGCTGATGGTATATAGACCTTTTCACCGTTTCATCCACTTTGACCAAATCCCCAGTAAAACTGATGAGAAGTAACCACAGAGCATATGCTACCACCACCGTGCTTCACCGTGGCTATGGACATCATTTGGTATTGAATAATGAGTGATTTTCTGGTATAGCTCCCCCTGATGGTGCACTGAGTGGACTGACGGAAGGCACCTTGTGGGATTAGACAGGTTATGGTTCTCTGTTAGAAGCTTTTCACTGGCTGCCTGAATATGGGTGGGTATTTCTCACATTGTTTATAATTTATTGTGATAAATTTATCTTCATGATGAGAATTCTGATTTATTGTTGTCATGATAAATTCCAATTAATGACATCTAAAGAAAAAAAGACAAAACAGTCCACATTGTTGGGATTTTACACAGTTTGTTCAGTGAGAGCATCAATAAATCTCAATAAGTTTGCAAATATGACTAAATACAGTAACTGTGCAGTTTAGTGACACAAAACACACTTCTCTATGCGACTGGTGTTCTGAAGAAACACATTACAAATGAGAATGTTTTTCAACAGATATATTTTTGTTTGTGGAGCTATGAATGCTCCGTCATGTAGTCACAGCTGTACAGTTACCTAAAACAAATGTTCCTATCGTCACTTTTCTCATTATCACAATAGTACCACAAAATACTGATACAACTTTAAGTCCTTGTCATTCCACCCCTAAACCTGAGATGTGTGTTTTCATGTCACTGTTACAGGCTGAGTTTTCCATTCTCCCTCTGTTATGTGATGTAAATTTTCTTCTGTATCTGATCCACTGTCAGTGAGACTTTAAGACTTTATGAAGCCATTTCAGATTCAATTCTTTTACATTTTCTCTCCGTGGCATTATACTCTCTGAGTAAAAACATTACATTACTCTGAAAATACTTTTATTTTCACATCAGACCGGCGCCTAATGAGGAAATCAAACAGAACTAATTCAAAGGGTGACTCTAAGACAGATTTAGCGGTCATGTCTAATGTTTTGTTTCCACTTTGTTAGTTAAAAAAAATCCACTGCACAAAGAGAGGTTCTGTGAGAATTTCACCTTGCCGACTGGTTTAGCGCAAAGTTTAGGCATGAAATATGCAGCAGCATCCACACAGAAAAAGATAAAAGAAGAACAGCTGCTGCCTCTGTTTTGATCGTCCTTTGAAAAATAAAAACAGGCCAAATCTGACACACTCTTCTTTACTTAATTTTACACAAAAAGACAAAAGTGTGTGTTTGCTTAATGGAGAGACATGTCTGCACACATCTGAACTTTGGACATTAAACATGCACAAAGACATCAAAACAACTGAAACACACTCAGAGGTAATGAGCGGAGTGCTGTGTGTGTGTGCGGGTGTGTGTGTGTGTGCGTGTGCGCGTGTGTGTGTGAATTACATTTACACGAATGACAACGACGCCAGGGTTCCCTGGGGAACACATGCAGACACACTCATGCTACTGAGGTCAGGGGTCATATGTGCTTCTACCTCCTCTGGGGTGTTCACAAAAGAAGCTGAACTCTGCTGCATACATCACACACCTCCTGGGAGGCACTGTGGGCCCCATCAGAACTGCTGGGTTTGTCTGCATGTTGCTGAGTGATGCTGTGTATTCATTAGAGACACTGACAGAGAGACAAAGGAAGCCTTATAATATGTCTTAATACATTCATTTCTAATATGACGCCAACATTCCATTTTTTAACATGAAAACAGATCAACAGATGAAAATGTTTTGATAAACAGTGGCAGCATTAAAAGATTCAGACTAAAAGAGCCTGTTGTGTTCATTATAATCCATCACAAATCTCCTTTTAAAGTTGCAGTATGTAACATTTATAAACAATGTTTTTTTTTTTTTTTACATATTTGTTAAAACTGTCACTATGCCAGTATAATATGAGACAGATAATCTGTCAAAAAGGCTCCTCTGCCTCCTTCCTGTGCTGCTTCTGCAGAAATACATCAACCAATCAGAGCCAGGAGGCGGAAC
>NW_006800035.1:1596983-1615331 GCF_000485575.1 Poecilia formosa
GCTGCGACGCGCACAATGTTGGAGGCATCCCGTGGCTCAAACATCTTGATGTCGTCCAAAAAAGATGACATGAACTTGTTTGTTCCCCTGTCCATTCTTGTGGCTCATATTTTTTGAAAATCCGGCAGAAATGCTACACTAATCGACTCAGAAATACTTTGTAGAGAGTCAGTTGAAACGAAAGACGCCATGTTTACACATAGAAACTAAGCCCTGCGAGGCTTTGTTTGTGAGACTTGCAGCCACGTGGGACTGTCGAGGGGCGTTTCTGGGCGGGGCTTGGTAAAGTCCATTATCTGTCTGATGTGGAGAACATGGGAACCTCATGCAGAATAACCCCGGGAAGCAGAAATCTTAACTTTTCTCCTTGTGTGTAACCAAAGAGGGCCAATGAATCAAATTCAGAGCACAGTACACATCAAGTTGTCAAACAGAAAAGCAGGCATCATTAAAAAAATCTGTGCATAACAACAAAGCAACACATTTTCATGTCAAAAAGTTGGTGGATGGAGCATGTCAGTCAGACTTGCCAGCCTCTCCCCATCTGTCATTCCCTTTGCTTGTGTTCTCCTCCTCTCTGGCCTTTGGGGGGCAGGGGGAGGGGATACCTATCTGAGCCCTACCTGTTTCTGATCCCAGCGAATTATCAAGGCTTTCATCTGACAGGGGAACGTGGGCTCACTCCTCGCTGTGCGCAGAGATGACTACGCTCATCAGCCAGGAAATGTTTTGTTTTTCTCTCTTCTTCCAAAGCATTACTCGCCTGCCGTTGTGAGAGCATATCATTAGCATTTAAGAGCAGCGTGAGTAAAACCCAACTGGATAAAAGGAGAGAAGAAGAAAACAGAGTGACTGATAGCTCTGTAACATGGTGATCCGGAGAATGTCCTCTTTGTAATGCTGCTGCAAAGTATTTTTAGCTAAAAGTTCAGAGCAACATATTTCAGCAATTCAAATGTTGGTGACATCTTGTATGTAACACAGACTGTGAAGAGAATAAAACACCAATAAATATTCAGCTGTTTTGCTGAAGAAAAAAAATCTTACCAAGAAAGTCTGCTCTAGTTTCTAGGACAAATATCTTAGTACAGTAAGACAAAACTAATGTCTAAGAAACTTTTCAGCATGATAAGCTAGTTTTAAGTCAATAATTCCTTAATATTGATGAAAAATTAATTCTTCCATTGGCAGATTATTTCACTTATAACATGGAAAAACTATCTTGTTATATTCTTACCAATAATAAGGAAAGAATGTCTTAATATAAGCACCCATATCTTGCTGAACTTGTAAGTAAGTTTTGTCTCATTTCAAGCGTGCTAAAAATATTTGCACAAAAAAAAACAAAAAAAAAAACAAACAGACAAAAATACGTACATAAGAGTTTGTATTTTTTTACAGTGTTGAGAAATGTTGACATTTGGCTCGGGTCGGCCCTGGTTTCTATGGTCTCATCTGATTAAAAGACATACTTCCAGAATGCACAATCCTTCTAACCATACAATCCTTTATTTTGGCTTGAAGACATTTTTTGTACAGAAGTGAAGTTTTTCTTTGTCTGGATACCTGTGCAGAGTTTTACTGAGAATCCTCTCAGAGGCAGCAATTCCTAACTTGGCTAAGTCATTCCTCTGCATCTTGGCAGCTTTGGGGCCTTTGCAGATATTTTTGACTAGTTTTCTTTTCAGGGTTTTTCAAAAATGTTCTTCTTGTTTCAGGATTCTTTTGTGCCATGTGGCTCATTGTGAGTTTCTTGATGATGCTCCTTAACCCAGTTTATGACACTGTGATAGCTTGGTTTCTCCTTTTGCTGCTTTGTGAACCACTGCAATTCTTTTTCACAAGTCTAAATGATTGATTTTGGTTTTGCTGTAATGTTTTCTCAGCAGACAGCTCCAGCCTTTAGTGCAGTGTTTATAGTATGTGTAAACTGGGGGGAAGAAAACACCAAACTGTGATTCATGCTGGACAAATATATTTTTTTCTATTACAAATACAAATTTAATGTTGTTTGTTCTTCATCATATTGAATAGTTTTTTAGTTGGCAAAACAGAAAGTACAGGTTGATGCTAGAGCTAGAAGGAGAAAATGCTTGTGATCTTTTGCTGAAGCCAAAACAGAAATATAACAAATAATAAAATAGTGTGTGTGGTGTAAGGGCAACAGCTGGTGCATATTTATTGATAGAATGTACCATGATGTTTCAGATGTTCCCTTTAATAAAGACATGAAACTTGGAGTAGACTGATTGTGTCATGTTTAGAAATGAAATTAGTTTTATAAGCCTTCTTAGTTGAATAGAAGAGAAGCTTCGATGATCCATGTATTTTTATATTGTATTTATTTTTTTCAAAGTGGATGGGAGGAAATTCATATTTAATAAAAAATAAAAAGTTCCCAGTTCCTCCCTGGAAGACAAGATTAAAGAGGCCTTCAGTGTTCTGCCCACCAGTGTGTTGGCCAAGTCACTTTGAAATAGTAACTTGATTGAATTACTAATTTATGATTACTTCCCCAAGAAAGTGATCCAGTTAGTTTACTAATTACTTATTTTCTAAAGTAATTAGTTACTTAATTACTTGTGACATGACCAAAGTCCAGCCACAGGACGTTTAATCAAGTGAGCATTGGAGTTCCCCAGCAGATCGAGGCCCAGCAGGAGAGCTCTGCAGCGCCCCTTTAAGGACACCAAAATAGGTGGTAATATGATCACACACACACACACACACACACTCTCTCTGCAAATAGGTGAGGGAGGCTACCCTCCATTCACCAGTATAAACCCCAACATACAGACAGTAAGATGGGGGTGTGGTGATCCTGGGTGCTCGGGTTGTTTTGCTGCTGCTTCTCGCTCCTTCCACCAGGGGCCGCCTGGTGGATGATCTCTGGTGGGCGTGACCGGCGACGCTGGGATCCTCACACCTGCCGGAGATTGTCTCATCTCCGCAGAGGCTTAAGAATGGAGTCAGCCAACACATGTTAACCAGTAATAACTACTCCCTCGTGACGTCGTGGTCCGACCACTCGAGGCTTTTGAGCTCCTGGCTGTACCTGGCGAACTTACCCTTCGTTGGCTGCCTACCTCGATCTGCCCCGGTGAGCCGAGGTCCGTATCTGTCCGCCCTCCAATGCCGTCCGCTGGATTTTCCCAAGACACCAGCTGGTTCCGCAGCAGATCCCCATACCCGAAACCACCCCGGGAAATCCCAGTATCCACCCGTGCTTACCTGCCGCCTGACCTAGTAAGACCGTTGCCGCTCGTTCAGAGCTCAAACATCCCACAGTCCTTAAACTCATCGCTCATTCTCTATTCCAGTCCGCTCCAGTTGCCGCTTCCCCAAGAACACAGTTGATCTGTACTGTTGTTATGCTTTATATTAAACATATTTTACTGATTATCGGTTCTCTGGTTTTTGCATGTGGGTCAAGATACCTTCCGTCATGACAGGGGGCCATGAAGGTGCCCACTCTGCTTGGTTCCAGACCGTTGAGGTGAGTGTGACTCAGTCTCACACTCCAGCTCAGGCTCCTTTCCACCAGAAAGGGGACATTCCAAGTCCCAAAAGTCAAATTCTGTATCGAGGATCACACTGACCCAACTCCTTTGGCTCCTCCCACAAATAGGGTGTCCATGGAGCCGGGCCCCATGGGTAAAAGCCTGACCAACAGGTATCCCCCCTACCCCCTAGGGCCCCACCAGCAGGCCTGGCTCCATAGGGAGGCCCCAGTGATCCGGGTCAAGGCGAGGGAACACTGCTTCTATTGTTATGTCTCATCATAAGGCTCTTCAGGCTGAGCTTTGTCTGATCTCCCACACAGAACCCGTTTGCCATGGGTGACCCTGAAGCCCCTGACTGTTTGGCTCCTGGATCATCAGGTCACCCAAACCCCCCCAAAGCAGGAAGAGAAAAAACTGTTTCTCCTCAATTGAACATTTATTATTTTAAAACAAAACTTAATCACTTGTTCCAAATCCAATTACAAAAAAGGTTTTCATTTTTTTAAATCTTCATTTTCAAAAAAATGAAAAGATCTTCAACTTTAAGTTTATTTCGCTCTGAAGTATTATAAGCTCATTCTCTCACCTGTTTTGCTGCCCATTCAGAGGTCAGTGGGAACACACGATCTCTACTTTCAGTTAAATCTATAAACACCATTTGCAGTTCCAGTTTACACGCCATCGATTTTTGTTTCTATTGCCATGTGGTGTTAATAAATACTGCCTGAAGTGTCCTGTGGAACCCCTATTTCCTTACTAAGAATGGCCTGAGTGGTTTTCAAACTATTTTAAAATAAATACGGTGTTATTAGGACATTGATTTGTAAGTATAGCGAGACAAAACTGATTTGAATCAGTAAACTCTTTTCCAGTAATTAAGATCACATCAAGCACAGCCTGGACCAAATGTTTTTAGAAAGATAACAACATGACAGAAATGGTGCTCTGCTAGTGAAAAATCAAACCTGTTCTGAGCTGGGGGTTTTCACACCTACACATCCATCTAATTTTTTCATAGCCCCCTCCTATTCTACCCTCTTCCTTTGTGTCGCTGCCTGACTGTCTGTCAGGCTTTCCTGTTGTTATTTTAGAATCCGGAGTATTTAGGTCACATGTATTTTTTAGTTTGATTTTTTTGAATAATACTGATTTCTCTCGTTACACCGTGTATCGCCCCTCTGGATTGAAAATCAATGGGCCCTCAAGTAGCTGGCAGCAGATTGAAGCTGACTTTCCGGCCCTGCTGCAGAGAGAAGTAAAGAGGAGCAAGAAATGCTTCTACCAGAACACCCAAAGGCCTAACTGCATCGCTATTTCTGCATTTGCCAAGTTTTATCAAATATAATATGCTTTTCATCTGCCGTCTGGCACATCTTTTATTCACAGAGGCATCATGTGATGTAGTAAAAGGCTCATGTAACAAACAAAAAAAATCTCACATAAAGAATTCTGGTCATCGACTATTCATAGAGGAATGTCTAAAAAAAACCGACCATTGTATGAGCGATCGAAAAAAGGGGGCCGGGAGATTTTCTTACCCCCACTGTTTTTCATTCTTTGAATGCGTTCCCTCCGACAGTTCAACCACAGTTCACAGAGTCTGTCTCAAAGTACCATATGCAGCGCTGGGAGAATCCCAGGAAAACATGGAAGCATGCACTCCACACAGAGGCTGGAAGCGCTGTGTATGACAAAATCCCGACCCGTCTCCTCCTTGGAAATGTGCCCACTCTACTACAAGCTATGCTAATAACCCGCTGCCATCACATCGACCGCTGAGGATTTTTTTAATGGTGTTTTCCTTTTTCTTTTTTTATGAGAAAGACCCCTAACATCTGGTCCACATCTGGAGCTCTTTAATGAGCGGCTCAGTCTGCCACAGCTCTTTACTCCGAGCCGACCACCAATCTGATCGTTCTCAAGGCGTCGAGAGACTTCAGCCATCACGTCCTCCCAGCCAAAAGCTGCGCTATTTGGATTCATGAATGTTAACTGCGTTTGTGGAAAAAAAAAAAAAAAAAAAACTGAGTAAAACTAATTGGGGAAAAGCTTCAGTTTAAATGCAGCTTTTTATTTATTTTCCAGGCTGTGTGATGTGTGCTGTGCTGATGGTAGAGCTTGTTGGGTTTTATTTATTCATATTATTTTAAATGAGTACATATATTTTATGTTCAAGGGCAGACCTGCGACTGCTTGCATCTGAAAACCATAAATAGTGGTTTGTAACAGCAACGAAAAATAATATCTTTCAACAAAGGTATCATTCTTAAATAGATACAGTTGTACAGTGAGAAAAGTCATCTATAATTGACGTTACAAAACAATGACATAACAAAAGTTGAATAGTTTTTAATAACTGATGAGTAAGAAACAAGACTGAGAGGCTGACAGCAGAGCTGAAGATGCTCCAGGAACACCTACCAACACCGTCTGTGTTCCACATGTGGCCCTGACAGGCCTGGCCCAATTTCAAGGCATTTAATTGCCAAGTCAAATTTTGTTTAAGTCATGTTTGATATATACAGTATTTTCCTAACAACTGAAGGTAACAAATACTGTGTTCACACTGCAGCCTGAAATTCCTTTTTTTTTTGTGAAATCGGATTTTTTTGGCGTGACCGTTCACACTTTCAAATATATGTGACCTACATGTGTTCTCCAGTATGAACTGCAAACAACCTGAAAGTATCCCGCATGCGCAGTAGAGGGTGCAATGTTGTCACACATAGAGAGCGTGCTCATTGTTTGCGGAAGTAAACATGGATGCTAACAGCGGAGCATAGCTTACGATTTATAAATTGTCTGACCAGACCAACAACTTAATCCTCCTTATCATCCATCTTGGTTGTTGTTTTTCTTCCTGCTTGGGGGTATTGGTGCGCAAAATAGTGACATTTGTCGAGTATCAATGACATTCCAGTCATTGATGCCACCTGGACGTCAGGTCATATTTGAATCAGATACGTATCGGATATCCAAGTGGCCTGAGTTGCATTAAAAAAAAATCCGACCTGTGTTGTTTAGACTGTCATGAAAAGATCAGATACAGGTTGTATTAAGGCAAAAAAAAAATAAAAAAATCGGAATTGGGAAACTTCAGGTTGCAATGTGAACGCAGCCATGGTTGTGCTATAAAATGCCACTATGTGCTTTGAAAACACATAACTCTGCATCTTTAGAGTTTTGGAATGGACTAGTCAAAGTTCACATTTAAATCTGACTGTATATCAGTCTGTGGTAATTTGATATACTTGGATAATGTTTTCCTAGTAGAATGGACAAATAATGCCAAGTCAAAATGGTGGATGCTGACAGAATCCTGTCAACGTAGGGGTTGCATTCATGCAGCTGGCATATAGCAGCTTCCTTCCTTTCTCTGTGTCCTTTTTCATTTCTTTCTTTCCTTCTGTCTCTCCTGCTATAGGACATTCTGATGGAGAAACATCACAAAGTGTGGTCATTCACACGCCTGCAGGTGTTTGGATCCATATTCTATGTTTTTTCATAATCAATACATACCATTTCATCAGAAATATGTTTTTGAAAGTTACTGTGGTTTTAAACTCATGTTTGCATCTAATTTTTCTAGCCAAACCTTCTGTCATTTTGTTTGAATGAAGTTCTCTTCCTGTGGTCTTGGTGCATTGTCCACCGCAACAATTCATAAATCAAAAAATAATCTTTTTTTTATGCTCATTATTAGGCAGAACAAGTGTTTATGCAAAACCACAACTGTTCTCTGAATAGACTTTGATTGAAAGCCAGCCCTTTTAGCAATAGCAGCTTGTACAGCTTCTTATTTATTACCCCTTGAAGATGAGACGGTGAATAAGCGGTTTTCAGATCTCTGTTTGCATTCAGTGGCTGCAGCCAGAAAGCATCTTATTGTGTGGGAAAGCTACTGCTCATTTTAAAGATAATTTCTTTTTGGGTGGAAGTGGGTGGTAAACGGAGTGGAAGAGGGGATCTGGAACTAACTGGGTGGGGGCGGGGAGGGCAGTGGGAGAGTCGGAGGAACTAGGAGTCAGTCAGGACAATGAGAACTTTCTGGTGCTACACGTTTATCAGAAGATTCTCTCCATTCAGGTTCTTGCTCATCAGAAGAAATTGAAGATGAAAATTTGAATGATCAAGTGAGTTTGTCCTACCATAGCAACAGTGAGGTGGTGATGGAAATACAGCCTAATGGTTTTAGCAAAAGTCCAGTTTTCACACTGTGTTTCCCTGCATTTGATCTGGACTCAGAAATGGAGGCTGGGGATGGGAATCACTGGCGATTCTTAAGCTTCACACAAAGAAGCGATTTACTGTGTGTCTGAGAGTCGTGTGTATTAACCTGCAATTATCAGGCAAAGAGCCCAAGTCTGCATTCAGAGATAAGTTGGATGGATGTTTGCTCTAATTCATGGAGAGCCAATGCGCTTTACTCTGCTCAATGGACTACAGGGACGGTCCACAACAGGCAACCTGACGCTGGAATACACACAGACAGCAAAACATGGGGAGATGTGTAAAAACCGCCTGCAGTGTGTTCACACTCATATTTCTATTTTTAAGTTTAAGATACCAGCTGTATTCTGACATTCTAGAAATACTAAATTGAAAGAGTCAAGCTTACAATAGCATGGATCTTGTATAATATTCCTCTCTAATATCTGCAACATGGTTCAGGGTTTTTATTGCCTTCAATAAATAAGTTGCAGCTGCACAGTGGTGCAGTTGGTAGCACTGTTGCCTTGCAGCAAGAAAGTCCTGAGTTTTATTCCTGCCACAGGGTCTTTCTGCATGTTCTTCCTGTGCATACGTGGGATCTCTCTGGGTCTTCTGACTTCTTCTCACAGTCCAAAAACATGAATGTTAGGTTAATTTGTCTCTCTAAATAAAAGGTGTGTGTGTTTATGTGTTACCCTGCGATGGACTGGTAACCTGTCCAGGGTGTACCCTGCCTTTTGTCAGTTGACAGCTGGAGATAGGCACCGGCCCTGCTCAGGAGAGGCCAACCCACCAAAACTATAGCAAATCAACGACTCACCCCGGGGGCCACAAAAGACCTCTAAGAGACATTTAAACTCTGCCAGCCTTACCGAGAATAAGAGAGAGACAGAGACAGAGAGAGAGACAGAGAGAGAAAGAGGGAGAGAAAGAGAGAGAGAGAGAGAGAGAGAGAGAAATAATGGGCAAAAATGGCCTCTAAGGGAGAGATCCAAGGACAAAACTTCTCTTCTGCTGTCATCTGTTGGGGCAGCAGCATCAGAACCAGGAACCTGAAAACAACCTGATAAAGAAGGCTGCTTCCGGTTCTGGTTTTGTTCTGGGGACGTCTATGGAACCTCTGGAGATGACAATGAAAAGAAGGATTTTACATAAAAATTAAGAAAATTATGAACAACTCTGACCTGAGACTTCATGAGACTGTCTTGTGAAACCAGTGTCTTCAGTTGGAAGCTTTTTCAGATTCACTATAATACAGACTGCTACAGGAGATCCTTCCAACAGCCATCACTATCTCTACAATAACTCTTGGAAGAACTGGAATTAATATGATTTACAACAACATTTCATTTTCCTTTAGGATCAATAAGAAATTTTTGAATTTGAATTTGAAACCACTGCTGGAAAAATGAAGGCAACTCATGTTTAAGGAGAGCATTTTTGAAAAGAAGCAGATCTAATGATCTGTCTCACATATAGCAAAGCAAAAGATTGATGATCTTGAAGACTTTTGTGAAAATATTCTGTGGACTGATGAGACAAAGGTGAAACTGATAAAAGTGACTGAGATGTTGTGCATGGCCATAAAACTGACACTTATGCTTAAAAAACCCTTAAAATACTTTTTCATGCCACTGTTGATGCCGAAAAATCCCAACATTTTTCACACTGATTCCGGCCGAGCAGAACAAGGTCAGTATGCACACTGGATACGTTTTTCAGTCTGATGTAAAACTCCTGCTGGTAGTGACATGGCAGTGGGATTTATTTCTGAGGAAGATCAAACAAGCTTCAACTTGTGATAGTTTATTTCAAATATTTCTTGTCGCTTGCTCTCTTCAGTAAATATGGTAACATGTAATACTGTTGTCATGGAAAAAGGTAAATGTTTTGACAACATACATGACTTGTGCACTGAACAGGGATATGCTGAGCTGAGCCTTCAGTGTTGGTTGATGGGCGCTGCTCCTGGCTACTAAACAGGTAAATGGGATCAGATGGTAGGTGAACGTTGTCGGTTCCCACAGATGCTGTGAGCCCTGCTGTCTCTGCTGTGATCCGTCACGCTGCACCACACACACTCAGCTGGTGTGTTTGCAGCGTGTCAGACTCGGTTCACCCCTTTTGTTCAACCTCAAGACTATATTTAGCCTCTTCTCAGAAATACTCCCCTCACACATGAGTTGAGTTGCATTTCTGAATGATTACTTGATGGTATATAGAAAGGATTAAGATGTCGGATTATTAGGACTTTAAAGAAATTGTACATTTGCAAAGCTCCTTTCTCCAGCCCACTCCTCTTCGGCTGCTGGCTCTTGGTCTTCCCCAGTACACACAACCCATGAAAGGAGCCATTTAATTGAGAGAGTTTCTCTTGGGAAAAAGCCAGCAGACTGTGGAGTCTTTTTGGGAGGTTTGAAAGCTTCAGTAAATGGTTGTTTATACAGAGAAGCTGTTCTGTCTTAGAGATACTGGGTTTGTTGTACCTGTTTGTTTCGATGCAGGCACTCAAGCTTTGAAAAGGTGCAAAGCCGCACTCAGTACTCTGGTTCTGGAGTGGAGGAACAGAACTGTAGAACTCCAGACAATAAACAACCAGCTGCATGAGGCCTGCAATGATAACCTCCATTCAACGTATTTAAAGCAATAAACAGTGAAACTGAACACCAGGAAGACTATCATGTTCCTTGTGTCATCCTTAGCTCTTAGCATTGATATAAATGCTTCATGTTAGAGCTGGAACCTGGTGCTCTGCTAGGCTGATACCTGGGAAGACCTACGATCATCACTGTCTGTTTTTTATTATGTTCTGATTACAAAAAACAGAGCTCAGCTTGTAGTATATTTTTGTACATTCTTCATGTACAAAAATATTTGTACATGTTATCAAATATTTGCTTCTTGTGTACAGTTACGGAAAAAGAAGACTTCTTTCTTTTTGTGTTATCCACATTAAAAACAAGTTCATCCTTCATCAAGATGAAAAGTTAATTTCGAAGTAAATAGAAACCAGTTGAGTATAAACTCATCTGCCCTGTGATAAAAGCCTTAAAGGTTTGCTAAAGAACACTGGAGAACAACCAGCATCATAAAGACCAGTGAACACAGCAGACAGGGAAACTGTGGATAAGTTTCCAAGTAGAGTTTGGTTCTAAAACAAATTCTCAAGCTTTGGACGTCTCACAGAATTCTGTTCTATCCATCATCTGGTCATGGAAACAGGTTTGATCAACTGCAGGCCAAACAAGGCATGAGCGACGACCTAAACCGACAAGAATAATGTCACCAGCTAAAAACATGGCACAAAGGGTCCCATCTGGGATCTGAAAGAGTCCTTGTGTCCAAACATCCAAGGCCTTTTGCCTGCCTTCCTCCTTCAGGAACACTCAGCCCAGCTGTGGAGGCCATGGTTCTAGAATCCTGTGGCAGACAGAGAGAGAGCAAGAAGAGTTGGAGCAATCTCCCTCCTTGCATAAGATCCTGAGATCAATAAGGTCATACAGCTTGAGTGGATTGGTATGTCATTATGATTTGTCTCCAGGTCTTTAGACAGTGTGCTCTTATCTCTGGTTGAAAAATCCTCTCAGTGCTGAGAAACAGATTAAACTCCCGGCTTTTTAAATGTACACAAATCAAGGTTTAATCGGAATACAAAATAATTCATATTTATAATTTAATTAATGTTGGACTATATGACACAGATCTACATAAGTACTCTGCAGTAGTTTAATTGAACAGCTAATATAAGATCCACCAACAAACCTCTGAGGTTTTCGCTAAACGACTGTAATTATACTGAGAAGAAATCATTCACATGTGGACTCTAACAGGTAGGTGATGTTTGAAGACAAGTGGCAGAAATTTTTATTTTATTCCATGTATCATTTTATGTGTTTTGATATTTTTATTTAGTCAATCACCTTGCAGCAAGACGGTTCTGGGTTCAGTTCCCAGCCCGGGGTCTTTCTGCATGGAGTTTGCATGTTCTCCCTGTGCATGGTGGGTTCTCTCCAGGTACTCCAGCTTCCTCCCACAGTCCAAAAACATGACTGTCAGGTCAATCGGTCTCAAAATTCTCCCTAGGTGTGTATATGTGTGTGTGTATGTGTGTGTTGTTTGTCCTGCCTGTCTCTGTGTTGCCCGGCGACAGATTGGCGACCTGTCCAGGGTGTACCCCGCCTCTCACCCGGAACGTTAGCTGGAGATAGGCACCAGCACCCCTCCCGACCCCACTGAGGGACAAGGATGTTAGAAAATGAATGAATGGATGGATTTAGTCAATCATATTAAATTCCAATCACATAAATTAAAAGTTGTAGTTGTAGGGTAACAAAATGTCGAAAAGATCAAGGAGTATAAATACTTTTGCAAGGCTCAGTAAATATAACAGAACAGAGATCACTGAGATGATTAGTCTGTGATATGTTTGGTGTGTGAACTTGCCAGAGTACGTCATTTTTAAAATTATTCTAATAGCATTAAAAAGGCATATATGGGAAAAATTTATATATATTTTTAATTAGCAATTAGCAATTAATGAACACTAACATTACTATTCCCTCTACACACAGACACCCATACACACACATGTAGCATTCAATGCTTGGGAGTTCTTTTCTTTAACCCCAAAAGGAGGAAACTGCTACATGAGAGCTCGACTGAAGTGTATTGATTTTCTGGCACCGCCTTGCCTCGATCAAGAAATGCCAATACGAGGATTCCACCCCGACTCTCTGGTTCATGTTGAGTTCACTTGTCATTTTCTATAATTCTGACAAAATCAAGATGCTTAACCGTGATGTAGTTAGACATGCTGGGCCGCCCTCAGGCTTTCTAATTGAATTAGGTGTCTGCGTTCTGCCATTTGGTACCAGTCTAAAGTATTCCCATGATTCAATCGGGGCAGAAGTTTAGTGTTTAAAGAGGGGATTGGGGAACAAGAACAATGCTGTGGTTCATAAATCCAGTAATTAGATGTATCTAAGCTTTTCCACAGCAAACATATCACTTTTATAGAGATATAATAAATAAATAAATACTGGGAGAAGCTGGTCAGGTCAGATAAGCTGAAAGCTGAACTTCTGGATGTGGATGCAGACATGCTGATTAGACGGTGGATTGTTCTGTCAGAGTCTCTATCTGATTATTTGCACTTTTTGCTCCTTTGCTCTTGTTTATGTTGTGGGTCAGATTTTCTTAGGCTTCTCTGATAGATATCATAATATGAATATAATAAAGTATTCATATCGTCATGACTCTTTATTTGCCTCTCATCAAATTATGATAGGTCTTTAACTATACCATTAAGAGCTGAGCTAATTGACCCAATTTGGTCGCTGATGGGCAGCTTTCATTTACAAGGTTCCAGCCTCCTCCAACTACTAATAAGTTCAAGAACTTTATCAATTTTGCAGCAGAACCTCCCAGAGGAAAGAGCTGCAAATACAGTGTGATGTGTCGACTGGATTTCTGATTTCCTGTGGACTTCTCAGTGGATACAGTGAATGCTTGATGCTCTCCTGGTTTTCCTTAGATAGGAACTTTTAAAACTATTTTGAGCATACTGTACTGTTTGATAACTAGGATCACTTGGAATGTATGTGTGATTGAATTGAAATGATTTGGTGTAAAGTGTCTTGAGTTGACATTTGTTGTGAAGTGGTGCAACATTAATAAGCTGAAATGAACTGAACTAAATATGATCTGGTACCTACCTGTACGTTTGTTATGATGTCACTGCCAAACTTACTATTGCTTTCCTGTTGCAAATCAATATTTTTACACCCCTTAGTGTCATTAAGTTTATTAACTCCATAAAGAAAGCATGGTATGTTTTTATTTATTTATTGGGTTTCTTTTGCTGACCTTGCAATATAAAACATTCATAAATGTTCATTTATGCAGCACCAATTCACAACATGCAGTCTCAGGGCATACATTGTTTGTATTTTTAATTAGTTCTAATTCAGAGCAGAACCTTGAAACTGATAAGTTCAAACACGTTTCATACTTAATTCTGCTGTCTTCCAGAGATAATCAGTGTTCTGCACAAAGCGATCATGAAACACTGACAGTCATTTTCTTTGCTGTTTGGGTTTCATCACACTCACTGGCTGTGTGACAGCCTCAGAGTGTGAGCCATCATATTCATGTTTAAGATGGCTATCGATACAACAAGAGTGGAGGGAGAGATTAGCTGACTTTATGTGCTAATCCCTGTGAAATGACAGGCCCTGGAGGCCCTTCTGATCAGGCCTCACCGTGTGAAGCCCCCTCAATGCCCATTAATCCCTCCCCAAGCCACAGAGAAGCCTGCCTGACTGATGGGCAGCTCCCTTCAGTGCAGACACCAGGCTTCTGCCTTTCAAACTGTTGATCATTGGCAGGACTGGAAAGACGGCTGCTGGGTTAAGGGGCTAAGGGGCTGAGGTGATGGTTTAGTGGGGATAGCTGAAGAAAAAACTGATTTCACACAGCAGTGCTCCTTCAGCTTTCTGAAAACGTTCTTTCTTTAAGGCTAAATTAAATTAAAACAAAACTGTGTTTCATATTTGTGCAATGCATCATACATAACTCTGACTAAACCATCAGACTGATCTCTGTAAATGCTCATTAAAAAGTCATAAATTACATGAACGCTCAATAGAAAAGCTGACTGTTAGAAGTGTGGCTATATTGTAGCAACTGTGGATTTACCTCCTGAACATGGCAGCCACTTTGGTTTCAGGAAACACTGAGTGCACCAGGCAGGCAGCCTGCACAGGCAGTAAACCTCTGTAAGCCATCCAAATAGGCGGCACAGTTTGAGATGGAGGAAAGCGCTGCGTCAAGATGTGTTTGGGTTTGTACCCTGATCCAGGCTGAGGTTTGGCTTCGAGAACTAAGCTTCCCCACAACACCCTGCTGTCCCCAGTGAGAGGGAGAAGTTAGAAGACTGCGCCGCAAAGTAGGGATAGGCAACTATCCTATAGTTAAATAAATACATTTTGCGATTTATGTATTTATTTTACAGTGTTGTCCAGCATTTCAGCAATCAGAATTGTTCTCAGAGTGTCTAACCAATTTAGTTTCACAAGTGGAGCATTACAGCTTTCACCACTTGATATTTAAACTTTATTATCTGCTTCAGGCTTATTTCAGTTGCAACAAACATGGAAATGAAATGGAAAGAAGAAAATAAGTGGGGAGAGATTAATTGTCATGAAAATAAACTCATCAAATGTTAGCAAACCTCAAAACTGTCAGTGCTACCAATAGTACTGTTCAGCGAGTGCGCAAGATCTCTTTAGTTTTCTGCTATTTTCACTGACAGTATCAAAATTTAAGGATAATCGGTTCCTCTAATTGTTTGTACTCTGCCTCTCAGTCAGTGACTGCTGGAGATCGGCAGCTGCCCCAGTCAACCCTCTAGTCCAGGGGTGGGTAACTCCAGGCCTGGGGGGCCTGTGTCCTGCAACCTTTAGATGTGTCTCTACTTCAAAAACACCTGAGTCAAATAATGAGGTCATCAGCAGGACTCTGGATAACTTGACTGCACTTAAGAGGTGATTCAGCTATTTGTTTGAAGTGTGTTGGACCAGGGACACATCTAAGAGCTGCAAGACACCGGCCCTAGAGGACTGGGATTGTCCCCCGGCCCCTGCTCTAATCGGTCATGACCGCTCACATTGAACCAGGTTCTGGTTCTGCTCAAGGTGTTTTAGGGGAGTTTTTCCTCCCCACTGCTGCTACATTCATGCTCGATATGAAGGGTTGCTGCAAGGAATCGCTACATTCTGGTCCAGAAGGAGTCAGTGACTCGATGCAGTCTGCTTTGTTTCCTAAGACAGGAAACTTTTTAACCTAATTGCATAATAAACTGAACTTGACTGCACTATTTGATAACCAGCATCATCTGGAAAGGATGTACTGGATTTTGATTCTGTCTGTACGGTTGGGTTGAATTAAGAACCTGAACAGCTGCTCTGATCTTAAAGAAAACTGTAAATTGGCTGATTGATGCATCACTAGCTGAAAGGCTGTGAAGGTTTATCAATGATCCGTAACAATTCAGTTCATCTAGCAGGGCTTCTGTTTTTCTATTAGGTTATTTCCAAAGTCCCTTCTAGTTCTAATGTGTCTGTTGTCTTGGTGACCCATCTCATTTCTTTTTGCACAAAAATAACTCAATGTATCATCATGTTAGACGTATAATCAGCATAAGACAGATCTGACTGGAACTGAAAACTTGCCAGTGTTTCACAGGAGACGGAAAAGCAAACAGTGGAGCCAGTGTTCTGTTGAGACACGTAGACAGAAGTCTAATTACTGCTTCTCCATCGACCCACATTTTCAGCAGGGACACACTGCTGAAGGGATGCAGGCCATAAGAAACAAGAAGCTCACTTTATATCCTCTCAGTTAGAGATGTGTCTTCTGTCCATTCCGCTTGGCCAGGAGAAGACATCATCAACAAATCACAGTCAGTGTTTATTAGCTGCTGTCCTACAGCTGTAAACAACATGTGAGCTTGACACAGTTTTAACTGTGCTGTCATTAATAGGGCTGATCGTGCTGAAGATGGTTTCCTTCATTCACTTTCTGTTCACCTATTTTTAGGTGGAGCAGAGTTTGCTTTTTTGGTTCCCATCTGAGTTCAATTATCCATTCACATCTCCTCAGACAAACCGGACTTCCTAGACAAAAGAGCTGGAGTTTGATCTCAGCAGACTGAACATGGCTGCTGTGAATACATCCTAAACATCCCAGTTGTTCCCTAACCAGACGCTGACCTCATACAGGCTTGTTTGTCCTGTTCCCTGCATCATCAATTGCTCATTATTTCTTAGCTGTTTCTTGTATCTGCTCATTAAAGAGATAATTAGCATTTGAATTTAGGAACTCAGAGAGCTGGCAGCAGTTTGAAGCACTAGAAGCAGCTGAAAATGGAAATCACTTATCTCCACGACTGCAGGAACTTACTGGCATCTGCCAGTGTTCATCATGAAATTCAAATTACTGAACAATATTGTTCAAAACTGATTCGATTTTTTACCCCAAACTTTCAACTCTTACATTGATGTTGTGCATTGGTATTTGTTCTCTTCTTCTCTTAGTTGTAAACTTGATCCTGTCATTTTCTTCTGGCCTTCTCATTTCATTAAGATATTATATGATTCATCAACACTGGCTGGGGCATAGTTTTGACAGGGAATGAAAATAAAACATGGTTTTAAGATTTTTATAAATAAAAATTTCAAGTGTGGAGAGCATTTGTACACTGTAAAAAAAAGTCAGTAAATTTACGGTAACAAACGGTAAAAGACCAACAGTTTTTGACCGTCATATCCAAAAACATTTCATTACTGTAGAAATTACATGGAACTACCGTAAGTCGAAACTGCAAAGAAAGTCAGTAAATTTACGGTAAGAAACAGTAAAAGACCAACAGTTTTTGACTGTAATATCCAAAACATTTTGTAACCGTAGAAAATAAATGGAATTACAGTAAGTCAACACTGCAAAAAAACTCTGTAAATTTACGATAAGAAAATTGTGAAATACCAACGGTTCCTGACCGTAATATCCAAAACATTTTGTTACCGTAGAAAATACATGGAATTACAGTAAGTCGACACTGCAAAAAAAATCCATAAATCTATGGTAAAAAATGATAAAATACCAACTGACTGTAATATCCAAAGCATTATACTACCGTAGAAAATACATAGAATTATCATAACTCAATAAACATATATCCTAAGTAATTTTGACAGTCATGAATGTAGAAAATACAGAAATATATTGTAAAAATATAAGTAATTGTAAAGTTCATAAAAAAATATTGTAATATTGCCAGCAGTTAATTACCCTAAACTTAACAGTACTAATCAGCCAAAATTACAAATTTTGCTGATATTTATATCTACAATGTAAAACCGTAAACAAGACTGCAGAAGTCATTTTTTACAAAGAACAGAATGCTGGTGTGATATTTTGGTTTCTTTTTTAATAATGCCTTTAATACACCAAACTGAAATCTCAACAGTAGACCAGGCATCGATCTGGTGACCCACCGATTGCAAAGCAAACTCCTACAGCCAACGCCACCATCATTTATAAGAACACTTGATTAAATGATGCATTTGAGATTAATTTTATGCTGACCATAGATGTCTTATACATTAAGAGAACTGTATGTTAGCCCCTCTTCCTTGGATGAAGCTGAAGTTGGTTTCCAATTGCTGCTTCCAATTTGGGAAATGGCTAAAGTGCAATTCCACCTAATTTTTTTACTACCATCAGCATCTTTAATTTACTTTAGCTAAAAACACTACAACACCTAGACCAGGGGTCACTAACTCCAGTCCTCGAGGGCTACCATCCTGTAACTTTTAGATGCGTCTCTGCTCAAACACACCTGGATCAAATAAACTGCTCGTTTCCACCCTACTGCAGAGAGGAATGAATGCTGGTGAGGGAATTCAGACATTTTGGAGCAGAGGTAAATCTAAAAGTTGCAGGATGGTAGCCCTTGAGGACTGGAGTTGGTGACCCCTGACCTAGACTCTTCTGGACTATATTATTCTCAACTCATATCAGAATATTTAAAACCAAGTGTGGGATTTGTGAAACCTTTATTTGATTTGTGAAA
>NW_006800035.1:1615935-1643138 GCF_000485575.1 Poecilia formosa
CTTGGCATCAGAGCTAATATTTAATATTTTCCTTTGACCTCTTGACTCTCACCCCCAAAATACTTGCACTAAATTCACTGGGTCCATGACAGTTGAAGGGTTTTAAGATAAGAGCATTTAAATATTAATATTTTACAGTTTTTCTCAGTTTGGGTGCATTTCTGAGAAGAGAATTGAAATTCTTAAAACTACCTGTTCAATCTTAAAATTACTGTCAATTCTGCACATCAAAAAATGAGTTGCTCATTCCTTTTGCTTTTGTAGATCATGTAACTGATTATGTACACTTGTCTGCTTTTCCCCCGTTGTAATTTGCTTTTATCGTGTTGATCAAAATATGTTAAACATGTCTGTGTTGAATTCTCAACTTCAAAAACAGCATAAGTTCATTGTGTAAGTCTTAACATGCATAAGTCTTAAAGTTGTCATAATGTTAATCATATTTTAATTAATTTATAATTGATTCTTTTCTAAATCTGTCCTGAATTGGTAAATTGCTCCCAAGTGAGTCCTGAGTTTCTCTAACAGGTCAGTGTATGAACCATTAGCTCAACCAACGATCAACCAGTTTTCTGAAAACAGATTGAAGGTGCATCTGTGAACCATCAGTTGGCAACATTATGCTCTATATAGTCAGAACACAACACAATGTTACATTTCTGAGAACTGATGAACAAGTATCTGGACAGAGTGAACAGCCAGAGAGAAGAAGAGGAGTGAGGCTGAGGAGGAAATAGTTGGGAGGAAAGCAGAAGAAGAGTCAGAAGAGGCTGAGGACATCTGCCAGTTTCCATCAGTCCAACATCAGGATATGGCTGCGACCCACAACACGATGCTGATGGAGGTCTTCCCACCCTACTGTTCATTCCTTAACCCCACTCAGGAACCTTTGTCAGCATGATAATGGCAATTAAAATGTAATGTAATTATGTAATTTCTACAGCACTGTACAATTTTCCATGAGGAGATTATCCTATGGCTCCTTTTCTACTTTTTTTGTTCTCTGCATTTCTGTCTTTTTCTTTCTGAATCACCATGGCATGGTCCATCAAAAAATTACGGCAAAAGCGTAAATGTGAATTTTGTAGCCTCTTCCCATGACTAATCAATTTGACCGTCTTATCTGTACATGGAGAAACTATAACTTATTATTTTGAGTTACTGATATGTTAACTGACAGTTTTAAGAGCTGAACTAAGGATTTTTCAAGCAAACAAATGCTATTTTTGCTGTTTCTACAAATTGTTTTGAGAAATGCGTTTACTGTTTTGTAAATGCCAACAATGACTTGAGAAATCCACCAAAAGTGACTGAGAAAATCTAACATAGCATAAATTGTCTCAGGTGTATCTATTTGTTTGCCTGTATGAAAAGTGTTCACATTTACAGCTTTGTTTCTGCTAGCTTGCAGGAAATGTAACTTACATAAATGGTTGAAGACAACCTATTGGCCTTCATGAGACTCGGATAAATGGTAAGTATCTATTTCATAAATTGCCTAAAACAGTTATATACGTTTTTATTTGTGGTTTTTGTTTATGTATTTTGTCTGGTTGCAGAGAGAAGATTTAAGAACTACTGACTTTTCAGTCAGAAATGATCACACCGCCTGGTTGAAGTACCAGTCTCCATATGTAAGTCAGCAAAGGTGAAACAAACATTTAAGTGAATGGTGCATTTATAAGATGTTCATGTAGTGCATCTTTCTAACTTTTGCTTTGTTTGTTTTCCAGCAGAGAGGAAACATCTGATTGACAACATGTGAGTCTCAATTTCAACCTGTGACTGGGAAGACTACAACCATCCTGAGCAAAGTCTGAACTCAGTGACTTGTTACTCTCAACCCAGAACAAGAATCGTTTTATCACCGGTTTTTCTTCTACAATAGGTTATCTCTTATGTCGACACATGCTGTGTTTTTTTGTTTGTTTTGTTTTCCAGATCTCAGTAATACCGTGAGGAAACTGGACAGAAAATAGAATTGGTTCTTTTTTTATCTGAATTTTTAAATAGAAATTGTTTCTTTAAGTGTATTACTTGTAATCTGTATTTTTGTTTAATTTGAATTTATTTTCTTAACTTTCTGTATAGAAATGCTGACAATTTACACTTCCTTGTGTGTTGTACTATAATTTTTATGGTAAAATTCTGGTAAGAACAGTGACCAGTAATTTATCATAAGGTTTTTTTTTGTTTTTTTTTACAATAAAATGTCAATATATCATACAGTCTGGCCGTGTTTTTCACTTATGTAGATATTAGGCCTCAGGCAGTATGATCGTATTTAGTACGGCAAAACCACATTTTAATTTTTTTTAACCTATTTTAGGAAATACGGTATTTTACCGTATTTGGGAAATACGGTAAAAAACTGGCAGTTTTGGTTGCCAGAATTTTACCGTATAAAGACGGTAAAATTCTGGCAACTCAGCTGCCAGTTTTTTACCGTAAATTGAGGCCGTTTTTTTTTCACAGTGTATTTGTACTGATCATTCAGCTCATATAGATGAAACCACTAGTCTGTCATGATGGTTCTCAACCACATGTTTCCTTTAATTAATATTCCTTTAAGAGACTGAACAGACTCAATATCAAAACTAAGAAATCACATAATATCCTCTGCATTACTGTAAACATTTAATTTAAGACATGTGCCTCTTTCACTTTGTTAATAGTACAAAACCAATAAGCAGAAGGCATGTAGCAACTATTCAGAAAAAAATTACAATTTTGGATTGTTTTCAAGTACAGCAGAACAGAAGATAACACCTGTTCAAGTGTGAAGTATGTATATTTAATTTAAACAATCAAATCTATTGTATGTTAATACATAAATTCCAATAAAATGAACTCAGGTTTGTTGTTGCAACAGGTCTGAAATGTGAAAAAGCTGAAGGGGTGTGAATACTTCTGAAAAGTACTGCATGTCCTAAATCTAAATGGGTTTTATTCTAAAAGGATTTCAATTTTTTTTTTTTTTTTTTTTTGAAAACGAAATATATTAAAAACCATAAATGTTCCATTCTTGTTAGAAAAAGAAGAATTTGTGCTGAGGATGTATGCCAAAATTAATCCTAATCTCCTGTTTCACTGTGTATCCTGTTACAACACAAAGGCTTGATTCCAATACACATTTTGGCATGATACTCAACCTGAGTGGAAAATACGCCTGCTTCTGCCACGCGGCTTCAATTAAATTACCAATAGCATAAGTGCAAGTGTAACTAAATATAGCAGTCTGAACAGGGTTTGACCCAGCAATGAACTGAGAGCACCAAATTCAGACTTGCTCATAAATATGCCATGAAATCCGGCTTTCTTGTGCAAAAAGAAATTGTAATCAAAAGTTTCCTGATCCTCCTGCTGCTGTTTGGTTTAAGCCGTTAGCTTCCCGGTCAGGTTAAAGCGCAACGAAAACAGGAGCCTGGACACGTGTGCATTCCTCAGAGCTGCTGGGCTTTACCTGGCCTTATTAACTGCTCATCTACGCCATGTACTGTCACAGACTGCTAAGTGTTGGCCTCGGCTGCCACGGCCACTGAGGCATGGATGCCAAAAAAGCAGCTTATCTTGATGGATGGATTCATTATCACCTTCTAATTACAGGTGGATTTTCAGGTGTATTCATTACTTGAGCTGAACAGGGCGGTGTGTATGTGTTTATCCAGGGGTTACTGTTACATCGGTGAAACTGCAGGGGGTCAGCTGGTGTGTGTCTGGGGGTCCAGAGGTTCCTATTTCAGCTCTGCTGTTGGCTCCTTACAATATTCATTAGCTCTGTGGGGATCGGTGCGCAGCGCGGCCAGCTTGGTTCTGCTCTCAAATCAACTCGTTCACTCCAGTATTGATATCAGAGAGAGACTGTGCATAGATAGAGTGGATATTGTCATACACACATAAAAAGGATTTTAAAAAAAAGATCAGACCAGGACTTAAATATATGCTAAATGCAACATGAAATAATCAACAATATCAGGTACATTACTCTGCATAGTCACTTAACATACAAATACACACACTTCCTCTAATCTGTTAAAGAAAAAAGTAAATAGCAGAACTCTTATTTTATTCAGAATCTGATTACTTTAAGGGGTGCTTAACACAGAACTTCTCCCCTGCATCCAAAGAGCTGCAGCAATTGACAAATCTCATTTTAACTCTAATTGCAAAGGATTTGACAGGTGGTGGGACTTCTACTCTAATGGGGCTTTCTTTCGATGCAGTACACAATCTCAAACAAATTTCACAGACGCATCATTCCCTACTCTCTACAGTGAGACCTAAACAAAGTGACAAGGTCACTAAAAGCAGGTAGAATAGCTCTATCTGGGCGTCTCATCTGTGCCAGTTTTGGACGTGTGGCTGCCAGGGGGTTGGGTGATCCAAATGAGTCACACCGACACAAAAATAAATCATCTCTGGTAGCATGTAGAGCGCGCGCGCGTGTGTGTGTGTGCGTGGGTGTGTGCGTGTGAGGGCAGTGTGTGTAGTATGATGTGTTAACAATTGATCTATAATCGCTGTTGTGCAACAATAGTTTGGCTATGAATAACCATAAATAATTGCTGAGGAAAAGCTTTAAAGGTTTGGCATCATTTATTTTACAGGCACATGGAGCCATTTTATGGAACGATCAAGTAACTATGTTACTTTCAGTTGTTATAAAAGTGCTGTATATATCAAACATAACTAAAGAGAAATCTGACTTTGCAATTTGATGCCTTGAAATTGGCCTCTGTTTCTTTAAGAAGCTTGTGGTCTGTCCAACACTCCACCTTCAGCACACCATCACAGCAGTGCTCCTCCGTTGTCCCGTTTACAGATGTTCTTAGGAGCCCTGGACTGAAAAGTAGTTCCTATGATGAACTCAGCAGACGTGGAATTCCACCAGGTGTTTAGTAATCATCGGTGCTGCTGCTAGTCTTTAGGAGCTCAGGCAGAAGCTCAACTGGGGACTGCAAACCCAAGTATTAGCTTTGTGGAAATATGGAGCTTTGCATGAGCAGATTAGACATCCCTGAATGGTTGCCATGGAAGATTCAATGATTCCTCAGTGACGCATGAATCAAAGCAACATTCCATGTATGTGTTTGATGAGGGAATAACAATTTAAGATAATATGAAGCTCAAAATGGTCAATTTTGCATACCTCAATCATTGTGAGAAAGTTGCTGTTTAGTCCAGTATTAAAATGTGTTTGATGATTTGAAGCATTTTCAGTGCAAATAACAAAACTATTTGTTTAGCTCAAAATTACCCAGTAATTATTACCCAGTAAAATTACCCACAATGTAAAAAAATAAAATAAATAAATAAAATAAAAAAATAAGAATGTTCTTGATTTACAGTAAAATACTGACAAAATTTTACCATATGAATATGGTACAGTTCATATGTACTGTATTTTTGCTGTTTTTATCCATATCTGTATTTACATGGATTTTACCATATATGTTTTATTTTAATTTTAATTTTTATTTATTTATTTATTTCGAACAGACAGAAAAAACAATCAAGAAAAAAAGAAAAACAAAATAAAATAGAATGAAACAAACTTAAGAAATAAAATGTAAAACAAATTATTTTGCCCATGTGACACGCAAATTTTATATTTTCTGTTCGAAAAGGAGCAGGTAAAAGATATAATATCTTATAATATCCTGCCCCTTTCCTACTTGTCAATTTATAATCAATGAACTTTCAGAACATCAAAAAGAGACAACTTGTTTCCATTTTACATGATGTTTAACTATGTACAATTATTTTAAATACTATTTATATCATCAATTGCATTATAGACTATTAAACAGTCATCTTATATAGCATATTTTGAAATAAGCTCTGTTTTAATCAGTTTTTTAAATTGGTTTGCATTTGTACTTTTTTTTAACTCATTCAATCCATTCCAGACATTTACTCCACACACAGATAAACAAAAACTCTTCCTGGTTGTTCTAATATGTTGTTTTTTAAAATATCCTTCACCTCTTAAATTATAACCACCCTCTCTGTCACCAAACATTTCCTGTATATTGGGTGGAAGTTTCTGATTTCTGACCTTCAACAGACCACTAGTAAAATATGTATTTATATGGTAAAATTCTGGCATCCACAGCTGCTGGTATTTTCTCATAAATTTGAGTCGTGTTTTTACAGGGTAAGAAAGCATTTTTTCATTAAGTTGCTGACTTAGACATCATTAACCTCTTAGACCATTGATTCTCTGCTTATTGATCAGTCACTACTGTGATGGCTGTAATTTGGTCATTTTTGATGTTCACAAGATGAACTTAAACAGACATAAAGAAGCTCGAGTTTGGCTGTTTTATACAGTACCTAAACTAAGCACCTAAAGGTTTCCTTCCCTCATTTACATGAAGTGGTGGTAACAATTGAAAATGTTTTTTGAAATACAGTAATAAATTTGTTCCAGAATTTGTGTTCAATGAAAACTCTAGAGGAGCTGCAGATAGCCTCAGCTCAGGTAAAGGAGTGGTCAACATGTTATTTATCAGTCATAAACTCTGGTCAGAACTTTTTGTTTTACCTGCGTTACGAACACATGAACAGTCATGAACACACTATCCTCACTGTTCTTTTTATCTTCCTGAATAATGAGGTTTAAGATAGTGAAGTAATGGTTGGTTTGCATTGAAACGTTCATTGACTGTATCCGGCTTGCCCATAGCAAATTATTTCAAATCCAGGTTGCACGGTTCGAAATGACTTCCAATTAAGTGTGACGGCTTACGTGTTGAAGATACCATGAAGGTCAGCTGTCCAATTACATTTCAGATTCTGAAACATTTCTGTCCTACTAAATTAACGCTGAGACAATATGCATCATGGACAGATTGCTTTGGCAGCCTAAGTCTCAAGAAACACAATTTCTGTACACAAACCTAACTATGAGTCCATTTAGGAATCATTATAACAAAGCAGAGATATCAAAGCCATGAGAGGAGCCATTTCCCATAAACTCATTAATGAGAGATTATGTTAGCTGCTAATTGTAATTCTCTTGTTAGTCCTCATTTTGTCCTTACGGTGTAATGCCAAACTGGTGCCATTAGAAGAGTCATTTTTTATGAAAAGTTCCTGTTTTTAATGGAGCCAAGGATGTGCAGAAAATCTTTATATACATACATTTATTCATTGCTACTTTTGTCACCACAATAAATCAGTTCTGCCCTGAAAACCTGACTATACGATGTTTTTAGACAAATAAGATCACAACATTTTGTGACATTATTATAGACAAAATCCTTCCCCATGAGATTTAAAAGCTCTGCCTCACCTGCCTGGGGGTGTATGTGTGTTGGCCATGTGGTTTATGTTCAGTCAGGTTACGGTGGTAGTGAAGCAGCAGGATTGTGGGATGTTTAACTGAAGCAGAGCAGCAATAGGCAATTGGCAGTGTGGCAACTTTTACACCTTATCTAAATACATACAAATTTGATAAACATCGATTATCAGTTGAAACAGCAGCAATAATATCAGATATCGATATCAGCCCAAATTTTCATATAATTTCATCTCTAATTATTATCATTGTCATTTTTATGTCATTAAACATTGAAGAGCAGGAGCCAGTTGCAGGAAGCAGGCTGGTGATCAAAATGATTTCACTCAAAAAAAAGAAAATCAAAAACTAAAATCCAGTGGAAATTCAAAGTACGAAATCACAAGCGTAGCAAAAGGAAACCAGCTGGTAGGGATAACAACGGGAGCTGACCAAGAGCTGGCAGACTCTTTTTTTGTTTACTTCATTTGCTTTTTGTTTGCGTCATCTCATCCTGTTTGCTGCATTTCATTTGCTTGCGTCTCTTTTTTTTGTTTGCATGTTTTCTCTGTTGCTGCGCATTTGCACTTGTCGGCCACCGTAGGTCTCTGATGACGGGTCCTCATGGTTTATACCTCACCCCCAGCTCACAAATCTATTCCATCCGAAAAACCATTTAATGCTTCTAAAACCAGCAACAGAATTTCACAAGCTGCCTGTTTTGTTTTTGTTTTTTTTGTTTTTTTGTTTTGTTTTTACAGAGATCAGTGAAGACATTGTTGCACTAATCTAAAATACTGAAAATAGACATTTACAATGTAAAGCTAAATGTAACAGATCCAAAACTGCAGTGAATGCAGAATTTATTCATAGCTCTTCACTTTTTCCACATTTTACAGCTTCATTCAAAATTTTATTAAATTAATCTCTGTCCTCAAAATATTCTACACACAAGTACCACATTATATGACAATGTGTAGTACCTGTGTTCTTGTGGTACATTTATATAAGTATTCACACCATTTACCAATGAAGCACAAAACTGAACTGTTTCCTCTGATCATCCTTGAGATGTTTCTGCAGGTAAAATGGAGCCGCCTGTGGTAAACTCAGTTGACTAGATTGATTTGGAAAGGATCACATTTGTCTATGTAAGGTCCCACAGTTTACTGTGCAGGTCAAAGGTCAAACACCAAGCATGAAATCAAACCAACTGTCTGTAGACCTCATACACTGAATTGTCTTGAGGCAGAAATCCAGAGAAGAATCCAGAAACATTTCTGCTGCTTGGAGGTCAGTGAACTGAACGGCCTCCATTGTTGGTCAGTGGAGGAAGTCTGGAGGAAAATACTGAAACATAAAATGTGGATAAAATGAAGAGCTCTGAATACTTTCCAGATCTGTATGAGATCAGACATTGCAGAGTTTTTTTTTCCTGTTTCTTCTATTATAAGCATTTTATTATGATTGATTTTTATCTTTCTGATAAGAACTCATAAAAATATCCAACACATTAAAAAGGTGGTGGTTGTAAATGTAAAATACATTATTATGGATGATTAACTAATCATCCATAATGATTATTTTATCATTATGGATGATTAACTCCATAATGATTAGCTTTGGCTCATACTATGTCCAACCACAAACCTTTATGTTCTGGGCATGGAACACTTCATGTTCCAACTTCACAGTTCAAACTATACATTTCTGACATTATTGCAACAATAAAAAATTAATGGGGAAAATAAGTTTGTATGTGAGTGCATTTGGAAGTGCAGCTTGTTCATATTTATTTCCTTGTGTGGTTTTCTTAACATCTTATGTTTTAATGCCTGATTGATCTCCTTCATCAAAGTCCTGCCCTACAGGAAGCAGGAAGGCAGAATGTTTTATCTCCTGTCTTCAGGTTCCCACACTGACCAACCTGTTGGCATTTAACAAGGAAGGTCCTTCTTGTTGCCAAAGTTTAGGTCTCCATATTTCTCAGCCTTTATTCGTCCTTCCTGTATGGAGGAGAAACAACATAAAACTGATCATATTTGTGTTTACACATTAAGTTATGGGATTATTTAAAATCCCTGATGAATCTTATCCCAACACTATGCAGATGAACATAGTCTAGTTAACATTTCCCCCATTTTTCATAAGATACTTGATGATGAGTAAGTTTAGGTTAAAACTGGAACTATTCAGAGGAATACTGTCTCCTTCTCTCTGCATTATTATTCTTCTCACCAGCAGCTCCAAACATATCTGCACTGCATATACCACATACTGCATAATGCATCACAGACTCTGAAGGCAGCAGCACACTGCAAACTCCTTTCAGATTTCCAAACACTCATTAATATTACACAATGATCAATGTGAAAAAAGTTATTTTTATTCTGTTTTTGATGTTAAATTGTTAAATTGTTATATTTTAAAGGCTTCAGGATTTTTTTCCTCCTCTTTTGTCTCTTAAAGTTTTCTTTGATGTAATGTTTCTGAATTGCTCTTGATCATCCATTGGCAGAAACGGTTCTTTATTCGCTGAAAAATGTTTTAAATATTATAAAAACACTCTATGCGCATCGAACAAACTACTGCAGTTATTCACAAGATCCCTTCAGTATTTGTATTCCTTTTCCGTCCATACATTTATAAGCAGAAACATAAAGAAATCAGAGACAACATGGAGCTCCATTCTCACCCAACAACATGTGAACATCTTGAATTGGGAAGTTGAGGTTACACCTCTGGTCTTCAACCTCTGAGATCACTTTTCTACAATGCTGCTGTTCTGACCTGATAAAAAGCTGCTCCTTGTTCCTCGCTTTGCTTCTGGACCCGCTTAATGACAAACCATTGGCTTCTGGAGGAGTGGACTCTGTTGAAGTTTTAAACAACTGGATCTGATTTTAACTAATCTCTAACATGTGGATGTGACTTATGTAATGCACCAGTTTGATTGTGAGGGAAACTATGGCCTGAAATTTCCCAGGGTGTGGTGCGTGTGCTGAGGCGTATTTGTTATCATAAAATAACTTAAACATTTCTTTTGCTTTGACTTTAATGTCTCAATATTTGGAAGTGCGACCAACACAGATTGAATGGCTTCCTTTGCATCCTCCGCTGCCATTGCAGTGACAGGCAGACTAAAATTATAAAACAGAGTGGAAAATCAATGCCATCGCCAACAGACTCCTTCTGTTCACTGATTGGCCAGAATCTTGAGAAACCAAACTCAGTGGGACAAATCCCAAAGGCTTCATGAGATAAAAACTGCTCCTAACAGTCCAGCCTTTCCACTGGAGTTTGAGTCAACGCTTATGAACACATGATCCAAATGCATTTCAATGGGAGAAGAAAACCCTGTGCATAAACATGTCATATGTATAAACAGTGTTTGTGTTCACTGTCTCTGACCTCACACACAACCACTTGGGCCAGAAGGGCATGCATGCTTGCCACACTTTTCAGATTTTTGCTTTGAAAAACATTATTAATGCAATATCTCATTTTTGTTCCACTTTGCAGATGTATTCTAATTTATCTTGGTTTACCATAAAATCTATAAAATACGTTGAAATCTTCAGTTGTTACACAGCATGGGTCAAAGTTCACAGGGTGCAAATACTTGTGTAAAATCAGAACATGGTGGATCACAGTGCATGTTGCTGGTGGCTCAACTTCCAGACAGAACATGATGATAATCCTCAGTTTTACAGAATTCAGGGACTCAAGGCAAAAAAATAAATAATAATAATAATAATAATAATAATAATAATAATAATAATAATAATAATTGACTTTCTAATTACCAGCCAGATGAACAAAAACGAGCCAGTTGCAACCTTTCATTTATTGACTGATGCACTTGCATATTTCTTTGCTGTACAGAAAACAAATGGCAAATTATAACTGTCACCAATAATAGTTACTTGATTAATCAACTAATTAGTTTATTTGCTTATTTATCAAATGACCAAATGTAAGAATGTAAGTGAATAAGCTGTTTCCTGTAAATTTACTTTATCAGAAAATTATTATAAATCTGACATCAAATTATTTTCCAAGAACGTATAATTTTGCGATTATTTATTTACAGTTTCCTGTATATTAAATGTTTCTTTTTGTTAAGCATTAAATGTTTAGGAATTCTTTTCTGCGTTAAGCAGACAAACAGGAAACATAAAGAAAAAAGAAAGAAAAAAAACCGCACAGAGTCGTTATGGTGGTTTGGTATGAATTCCAAAAACATGGTTTCATATTTTGGAAGTCGCTCTGTTTTCCAAAACAACAACAAAAAATCTTTCTTCTTCCCCCATGCGCTTCTTCTCGCCGCCTTTCTCTGCGCTGCAGAGCTGCAGTGATGTCAGCCTGCCTGGGTCATTTGAAGGTCAGCAGCCTCGGAAGGGTTCACCCAAAGTTCACTCGCATACATTAGGCAATTCAATCTTTCATTCTCGGTGGCAAAACTAGTTGGAAATGAGCAGCACTGGTGGGACGGATAACCCATTCGTCATCGCGGAGGGGAACGGCTGCTTTTTAAACACCGTCCGTGATTATTTTCTGCTCTTAGAATAATAAAGAAGCTCCGCTCCGAGCAGCCGGCAACGCGAGCGCTTCAGCCGAGAGGCGGGACGGGGCGATCCGCTGCGAACACGGCGGAGCGGCGCTGGCTATGGAGGAACCCCGGCCGGAGGTCCGCTGCAGCGCGCTGACTGCTCCCGGTGCCAGAGACCCGAGCAGGGGCATCTAGGACAAGCTGCGGGACCAACGTAATTCATGATTCCGGTGCGGGACGGAGGAGAAGAAGAGGAGAGAAATCCGCTGCGCCGAGAAGAAGAAGAAGAGAGGGGGAGAAAAAAAGAGGAGGAGGAGGAGGGGTGAAGAAGAGGAGTTTGATGGAGTTGTGTGCGCCTATGCCGGCGATTTTCCTGCAGAACGCACACGAGTGAGTGAACAAAGTGGTCATGTTTGACTGCATGGACATGCTGGCCGTGAGTCCCGGGCAGATGCTGGACTTCTACACGTCCAGCCCGTCGTCCTGCATGCTGCAAGAGAAAGCTCTGAAAGCCTGCATCAGCGGACTGGCGCACAGAGAGTGGCAGCACCGGCGGAGCGCACACTGTAGGTCCAACTTCTCATCCTGTCTTCCTGTTGCTGCTGTTGTTGCTTCTGTGACTTAAAGTGAGGGTGAGCTCTTAATGGTGGTAGTCCAGTGAACCCTGACTGAGTCATCCAGATGACCAACATGTTGCTGTTCAGGGCCTGCTGATGGGAGAACCGGGGAATGCTTAAAAATCAAGTTGCTCTTTAGCTCATTTCCAACCCCCTAAAAAAAAGAAAAAAAGACAAAACCTCAGTTTATAACCAAACTCACTAAGAGTCATGAGAGCAACATTAACTTACTTGTCGGGGGAAAGTTTAGCATGTTGCAGAGAGGAACTCTGAGTCATTTTTCAAGCCTCCATAAATCCCCGGCAGCGGAAGCAGCTTCCTCCCAGCCGCTGATAGATGTCTGGTCTCGGATGAGCTGATCTGTGAGAGCTCCATGCTGGCTGCAGGAATGCAGAGAGTAAACACGTCCAGAGGCCGGGCCTGCGCGCATGGCAGGAGGGGGGGCGAGCCGCGACCTGCGCCCCCTGACACTGATTTAGATAAATGACGCCGCGGACTCCTCAACAAGATTAGTGGCCTGTTATCGGAACAGGAATTGGACAAGGATGATCGATGGGCGGCTGCTTGTTGCTTGGATGCGTCAAGGCCAGTGACATTTTAGGGGGAAACGGGATTTTTCTATTAAAACGCTTCTGAAACATTTCTATTCAGCTACATTTTGAATAAATTAAAAAACGTAGAAGCGATGCAGTTATTTTAGGAGGAAACACAACAATATGTGATATGAATCCCAGCGTCATGCTGACGATATCATTGCGCTTCAGAACCACTTTGCAGTGTTTACTCTGGGCTGACAGCTGCTGCTTCTGGTTTGGGATTTATCCCCATCAGATGACGACTGGCCTCTGGCCGTCATTCCTCCACCAGCCTCCACCCAGGGCGCTCTCCTGCGGAGGGGCTGCTTATCTGCGCTGGGGAAGTGCAAAAGTTCCTGCTGCGACCTTTAACCCGCAGCGGTGAAAGGTCAGACTCAGAGGGTGAGCAGGGAGCCCCTTGGAAATAGGTGCGACGGTGTCATCTGGTGACGCTGTCTTTGGTTTAGATTTGACTTTATTTTAACAATAAAATTAAATCATAAAAAAAACCCCACCAATAATAATAAGAAAAGCCATGCTAACCAGAAAATCCCAAAAAATAATTGTGGGCAGAAAAATAGGAAAGAAAATGTATATATTATATAAATACCTCAGCAGAAAATAAATTTTTTGGACGTTTTAAAATAATCTGATCTCCACGCAGACTGCTCCGCGGATTTTCTTCCTCTCCATTTTCCAGCCGTTTGAGCTCTTGGTTCAGGTTGGAGTCTCCTGTCTGGACTTTGGAAATGATTTAATGCATGCTTTTTGTTTTTAATGTTATTTATTTATTTATTTATTTATTTATTTATTTATTTATTTATTTATTTATTTTTTACATGGTTTGCTAAATTTCATGTTGAATCAAATACAAACATTTTGAAGTGTTAGATGTATTCATATATTTTGAAGTCTGGTTGCAGTGTTTTGTGTGTGTGTGTGTGTGTGTGTGTGTGTGTGTGTGTGTTACCCGCAGTAATTCAGTGATTAACAGTGAGGAACACGATGTTTGAATGGAAAGAATGACCTTTACTCCCAAATTAAATGTTTTCAGAGATTTTAGTTTTCTATTTTTTTTTCAGATGATTCCATTTTGTCACATTTTCATTTTTATTTCCTGCGTAGATTGTTAGTGTCAGAGAGGCCATTCTGTCCTAGCAGAGGAGGATTACTTTTCGACATTACGCCTTATCTAACTGTTTTAGAGATTTAAATTATTTTTCCACAGATATTTTAGTCAATTATTAATTTAGCAATTTATACTTCAAAGCTAAGTATTACTGTTATTTTACTGTTCTTTATGGAAACTTTTTTAGAGTTCATGTCTTGCAAATACATATTATATTTAGATATTTTTTAGGATGTAAACTATTATCACTGCAGTTATGTCCTCCTAATCTAACAGAACCATAAATTTCACAAATATTCTGACATAGTGAAAATACGTAGCGGTGGACGCTGTTCAGAATTTCGTACACATTGAGATAAATCTATTAATTTGTCTTTTAGTTTCTGAAATAAATATGTTGACATTTCTTATTTTATATCTTTTATTTTTTTAAACACTAATTATAAAAATGAAAATTATTTTCAAAAAGTGAGAAATAAAATTCTGATATTTTTGGAAAGATTTTCTTTTTCACAAGGCATTTCTGTATTCAAGAAAAAATGTTTGTTGAAAAAATTAATTGTAAAATTGTAGTTAAAGATAAATGCATGACTTCTTTCAGCCGTAAAGCCGTTACTTTAAACGCTGACTGACATGTCAGCATTTGATGGAGCAATATTTTTTTCCAGCGCAGCAAGGGTTACTCATTGTGGAAAAATAAATTTGAACAATAATAAATAAAATCGCAACTAAAAATAACCATTGTGTCATCTTTCCCTTTAACTGTGAACGCTACCAGTTTGGAAAAAATAGAACCAACATTCTTTCTATTTCATTTCTCCTACAATCTGATTGGATCACAAAGTGAAGCCTATGTCGCCATGCAGACCAGTTAGCACAACATTCAGTTACAGTTCTGTAGTAACTACATATTAGTTCCATCCTTCATTCCTAAACCTGTGCAGTGCACCCATCAGCTTATCTGTTTAATTAGTGACTCGTCTTTTTTTCACTTATGTCTACAGGTTTGTAAAGGCAGGAAGAGCTAAATAGGACAGAAGGAGACACCGCTGCTCTATTTCTAAAAAGACAAAAGCTCATTTGGTCCCTTTAAGCTCTGCTTTGACCCACTGACCTGTCCGACTGGAGAACATTAAATTCCGTCTGGTTCTGTTGGAGTACGCTCTGTTTTTATCCAGGACTCAGATTGAGAAGCCTCTCAGGGTCACAGGATTGTTGGTTTCTTCGTTTATTTATTAGGGATAATGGAATCCTCCTGGGTGTTAATTAGCAGTCTGACAACAAGCCCACCATTAATGCATTTCCTAATCCAGTTTGGATGTTAATTAAGAATGATCAAGGACCTCCTTAACGTAGATGAAATGGGCTTTGCGGGCTGAAGAATGGCTGCGTCTGATGCTCACACCGTAGCAAGGAGGATGAAGGTGATTTAATTGCATCAAAATACACCTAAAGATAACGCTAAATAAATCAGAGCAGCGCTGTCTGTGATGCTGCATGGGGATGAGTATAGTACAAGTGATGTGTGTGATGGGATAATTGGAGCTTTTTTTTTTTTTTTTTGTCTTGGAGGCTTAAGCGTCTCTGATGTGGACATGAGAGACCATTAGCACAGCTTGCTCACCAGGCTAATTTAGTGGGTGTGTGAAATGAAAGGCGGACGGGGAGAAATAAAAGTCGTGTTCTGCGGTGAAATGAAACGAGAGCTGTCTGGTGCTGGCCGTGTTTAATCAACATGATTAGGATGGCGTTGGGGTCCCACCAGGGTTATTTACTGATACTGCATATCGCATCTAGATTCCAGCCTTTTATTGTATATCAAACACCAACAGGCTTTAGATAAATGCATGTCTTCAAAGTTCAGAACAACCAGCGATTCATCTGTAAGCTTCTTGCTGCCTTTCATGTCACAGAAACCTTAAATAATAGCCCAGTGTGACCTTCTCCTTTACTTTAACAGGGCTGCCTGGATTGTTAAAGTTCCTGCTTTCAAAAGGCAGGTTTTGATATGGATTCAAGCCCAGGGCGTCCTTACATTGACAGTGGCACAAACACCCACAAAAAAACAAAAACAAACATCTGTCAATTAAGGACCAAACAACAACATTTGTGTCACTTGTTTTCACGCCTAGTTACTGCGGAATGTAAGTATTGAAATAAAACAAAACGTCTGGGACACCCCTAAAACTGACGCATGATGGATTACTTCTCTCGGCCCACTGGGGGTTCATTTTTGCTACATGAATGATTTGAATGGACACTGGAAAAGACTATTGTGTTCTACGTGTGCTAAAAGGAATTAGCCTATCAGTGAAGCTATTCAAACCTAAAATAGCATTTGAAAGCTAAACATGTAGCAGCTAACGCTAATGTCAGTGTAAACTTACAGACCACATTTCTAAAGATGTTCCATGAATGATTAGAATTTCCTGAAACTTTGGAAAGATGAATGGATAGAATAACATATTGATCCAATCTGATGGTTGAAGAACCCGAAGAACAGCCCCAAACAATAAATATCTTTGTTGTTGAGCTATATTTCTTCTATGAGCAGCAAAAATGTTTTTTGAACTATCGATGTATAGTTTTTGATTAAAATGTGATTAATTAATTACAGACCCAGCAATGAACTCAATTAAAAAATTTTAATCTCTAAAAACATTCTTAATCTTCTATGCAATTTTAATCTTGATTAATCATATTTTGATTTCATGAATATAATTTTTTCATTTAAATGGATTTAATGGATGACTGAATCAAACCATAGACAAGGAATAAATATTGTAAAGCAGAGCTCTAATAATCTTTTAAAGAAAGGAAATGCATTTAATTGCTTTTAAGTTCAAAACAGTAGGAAAAAAAACCTTGCCAAACTGAACAGACCTAAAAATTAAAGTGAATTGCAATATATAACAAAAACATAAAGTACAATTTCTACTTTACTTTTCTGAAATTTAAACATATGCATGAATAGTCATTTGACAGAACACTGAGGAGTCCCAGCAATCAATAGAGTGGAGAAGGAAAGTAGGCGAAACCAGAAACCAGAATTATCAGTGTATGCATTTAAGGCACACATTGTCAAGTCGAATGCTATCATAATTAAGAAAAGTTAAAAAAAAAAAAATCATCCCTCACTGACACCACTGAGAACCAAAATATGAAATTAGATTTTCTCCCAGATACTTTTCTGCTGTACCCAAAGCACCTAGCTTAGAGAGAGAAGTTGTTCTTTCAGCTGACATTCCTTTAAGGCCAAAAAAACCAGTGGACTTTAAAGAATCAACTTCATTTCAGCAGTCAGATTCTTTGTACCTCTCCTCAACTGCCCACCTCTTCATCTTCTGCTTGTTTCACCATTTGAACTTCCTGGTCACCTCTATGAAAACACCTGAGGTGCTTTCACCTCATGGCTGGCTGCAGAGAGCTGGCTTAACCCTGATGTTGCAGTTGCTGCTGACTTGCTGTGGTGTTAATCTGTGGCTCAGACCTTGAATCTGATGTCTGAATGCAGGTACATTTTTTAACCTGAACAACTTGTCAGGTTTTCTCCTTCAGGTATATCTTGACTGGAATTGGGTGAAACTGATGTGAAATATATGTATATTTTTTATTTATTTATTTATTTTTTTCCTGGACAAAGTCAATGAATGTATCATTAACTCTGTGCACTCAGACTTTCTTTCCCATAGAAGTGACCCTGAGCTAGTGTCTTGTGTTTTTTACGTTTGTCTTCTGTCTTCTTAAATCCCCAGTTGGTCATGGCAAACAGACTTTCATAAGGAGTTGTATCAACCGAATATTTTCTATTTTTGACAATTGTTTTTGAAAATTGGTGATGAAAAAATCTGAAAGCCATCCGCCATTTTTGACAGATTACAATTCACACAGCTGACCACTTGGTGCAGATGTGCACACATTTTTCAACTTTACACATAGAGTGCATCACAGAGGTCACTAAATCAATCAATGAATCAAAAAAAAGAAAAAGAAAAAAAAACCATCTGAGTAAATTCTCTGAGCTAAAGTCAATGCATCTCGCTATCCAGGCGTGTTGAAGAGTGATGGGCAGGGAGGTTTGAAGCATGTCTGGTCAGTATGACCAGTGCTGCAGGATTTACTCCTGCTGAAGCAAAGACTGTCAGGGATTAGCCAATCCCACATTCAGAGCCTAATAATGCCTTCAAATGGAGAAATGTTCCCTGATTTTAAAACTTTAGCTGAAATGGCACTTGTAATTCCAGATTCCAAAACAACATGGAAACCATGAAACATTTGGTTACACACACGCTGTAGAATTCAGGTCCATACAGACCAGGAGGAAGTTGTGAGACAGCCGGTGAATCATTCATAATTCAAGTGCAATCATTTAATTTTATTGTTTATTTGCAGTTACTGAGGAGTCAGTGGATTTTGTCACTGCGGATGTCTAATGGCACCATGTGGTTTCTCTGTTCAGCGTGTTGAATATCAATTAAACCAAATGAAAATAAAAAGCACTTGAAAGTGGCATTATTTATCATTTAAAAAATTGATGGGTAAAAACAGATTATGACAAGATATTACTGACCCAATCAAAATGACCAGTGAGTGTGTCACGCACACTCATACTGGTTCCTGCTTCCTGTTAAGAAGAAGTAGTTCCTGACCACTGCCACCACATGCTCACTCTGGAGGAAGGATTGCTGTCAATGGCTCAATGCGAGTGTCTCAGCTTCCTTACATTTATCAAATGTTTGCATTATTAACTAAATTATTCTGTCATCTGTTGTATTTACAGTCAGATTAGTGTCACTGATTCTAATCATAGTGGTATGAATTTGATTTGTTGTATATTTCTCTATAATTGGAAGTAAATTGAACCCATTTTTTCTGTGAATTAATGCTACTTCAGTAAAGTGATCTGAATTAAACCAGATTTTCTCTTTGCCCCAATTTTTGCTCCCCTCATTAGATGAAGTCAAATGACTCTTAGCTCTTCATTATTTCCATGTTGTGAGAGCCTGAATGTTAAATCCTCCCTCTCTGTGAAATGTGTTTGTGGAGGAAACACATTTCACAGCAATTTGGTGTGCTTCGGATGAACTTTGACCGTTTCCTTTGACTGTGACTGCTGGATGTGAGCGGCGCTCCTGCAGAGAACACACTTGTAAACTGAACCAAGTGTCAGCTACGGAGAGAACGAGGTGCACTGACTGGGAGTAATATTCCTCTAATCCTCTCTGGCTATGCCCACCAGTTCACACTCAGATTACCAAAGCTCTCTGCTCAACACAAACCAAATAAACTGATACCCTGAGGAGCTTCAGGGAAGGCCTCCCTTCCTCTTTTCATCAACCCCCCGTCCACACACACTCTCTCCTTTTTGTCCTGCTTCTGGCAATCTGTTAATTTGTCAGGTTTAACTCAATCATGTTATTTATAATTCCTTTGAATTTCTTTTGGATTTAAATTAAAGCCAGTGTTGGATTTAAAGCACACTTGTCCCACCATTATCTGCAGCAGAAGAGCAGCTTTGTCCTAATTTGCGAAGTGGCGTCGTCGTTGTGTTAAATTGCCTGTGTGCAGCGACAGACTTTGCTTCAGGTTCTTTACCATCTGTTGGTCATGTGGAGCATGTGGGCACAGCTTTACATGTCACTGGTTTTCTGACTTGGAGAACGAGATACAGTAGAAGCACACAGAGGACAAAGAGAGGACAGTGTAGAATAACCGACAACTTTTATGCATGTTACTGTTGAAACTATTTTATGTAGTTTAATGAAAAGAGAGCACAAGAAAAACGGAAAAGCTACCAGAATGTCAGTGTTCAAATCACCTACTAGGATAAAGTTTGAATAGCTTGACTCACTGATGACCTTCTCTTCTCCGGCTTAAAATAGTTTCAAGAATCTACAATGAAAAATAAAAGGAGATGCACAATACAGAACAATACTGAAATTGTTTTGATGTAAGCTATCTATGCCCAGACACAAAGTCTCACTTTTTAAAACAAAGCAGTTTCTCTGAGGTACGAAAGAAGCTTTTTGTTGTGGGAAAAAAAAGGAAAAAGAAGAAAAGGGTTATTGCAGTTGATAGAAAAAATGGCAGCCTTCGCAGTGTCTGCCGGTTGAATAAATCACAGAGGAAACTAGCTGTGGCTGCCGCTCTGCTAGTGGGCAGAGGTCCGTCTTCTCTTAGCTCCAGGGCCGCTCTCCGGCCCGGGCTGAGCGCAGTCAGAGGGGCTCTTGCAGCGTTCGGCTGGGGAAGTGTTGGAGGTGTGCAGCGCTGCAGTGCTTCTCTCAGAACAATGGCAGCAGCATCGGTTCAGTGACAGGATCAGATCCAGAGTCTCTAACATTTAAAAATTCTTTCTGCAGCGCTTCAAATAAGCTAAAGTCAAAGTTTATCCACCAACTGGAGTAGACAGAATATCTACTGTGGATCCAGTTTTTCTCTGAAAATGTAATGCGAGGCAGGAAGTGGTCAAGGAGGCCTGTTTTCTTAACAGTGTCATGTGACACTCCAACTCTTCCTCCAGGAATCAAATCAAATCCAATTTTATTTGTATAGCACATTTTAGCAGCAAGGCATTTCAAAGTGCTTTACATCATTAAACACAAAAACACAGAGTTGAACGTTGAATAAACAATCAAAAACATTACATTTCCCACCGAGTTGAAGTCCTGCCCTTCAAATCGGCAGAAAAAAACCAAAAACAAAACAAAAACAACCCACACCCCTTTTAAAACAACGGGGGCGACTCCAACCCACACCCCTTTTAAAACAACGGGGGCGACTCCAACCCACACCCCTTTTCTCCCTACCCTTGAACCCGGGTTGGGATTCAAATCCCAATTGTTGTTTAAGTTCCGTAAACAACTCAAGATTTAAAAGCACTCAGTGTTTCAGCTTTTTTTACAGTTTTCTGGAAGTTTGTTCCAAATTTGTGGTGCATAGAAGCTGAATGCTTCTGTGCACACAGGAAACTGAAAGTGGGTTAATGCAGTGCATTCTGGGATTAATATTCCAGTCTCTTTTTTTTCTCTGTATTTATTTCAGTCCTTCATGGCTGGTCCCAACAGTTTCCACTCAGGAATTTGTAGCTGTGGCTTTTTTAAAGTCATGGTATCTCGGCCCACGGCAGGCATAGATGCTGCTGCTCTGCAGATCATTCCTACATTGGTAGATAATCGTGGTACATCTCTTCTCTCACTGCTGTTTTTCAAGAGGATAGGGACCGCAAAATTATTATAAAAAGATCCACGGGAGTTTAACTAAACTTGTCCTATTCCTTCACCAAACCCAATCCAATTTTTAAAGTATGAAAGTTTGTCATTAGTTTTAAGCTGTTTTTTATTTTTGTTTTATTGTACCAATTTAGTGTACTTCCTGTGACAGCTCACAGTCTGCAGTGACATGATGTGGATGTGTTATCACACTGTTGTCAGCTGAAAATGGGCTGTCCTGTTACAGTCAGGGGGCCAGAACCTCTCTGATTATTTATTAATTATCACAGAACATCAATTTATTGACCCTGTCAACAAATCACATCATTCACTCCTGAAGATGTTAAGCTGTTGGGCACATTGAACCGTCGCTCTCACAGGATTTCTGACAGCTGCTGCTCCTGGAAAGACTGGCAGCTCTCTTAAATGTTTTTTTAATTGTCCAAAGTCTTTCTCACTGGAGTGACGGACCTCAATATTCATGAATAGTTTTATTAGCCTTTCCAGCTTGATGAGCATCATCAGTTGCTTCTCCAGTGTTTGTGTTAAAACATTGGTTTCCACCCGACCAGCTGCCCAAACGCCTATAGAGGTGAAATATGTTTAGTGAAATATCCTCTAAGAGGAATCTGGTGTGTCTTTTTGCACCATTGAGGTTAGCTTTACATCATTTTGGAGCCTGGCAATGGCTGGAGCATTTTATTACACCCGATATGTCAAACATCTGAAATAAAAGATGGTCCACATCCTTTTGACTATCAAATATGCACAACAAAAGCCTGTGTCTGCAGTGGATCACCAAGCAGCTGGTGTTCCAGAGGATTGACCAATCAGGATGGCTGCTTTCTCTAGGCTTTCCCCACATTCAGCCCGGCCTCTGGCAGGGAGTGTGTGCTTTCCTGTCCGACCCCACTGGAAGGTTCATCCAGAGGCTACGAGTTCAAGAACCGCTGCAGCCACACATTTTTCTCTGCCTGCTCCAAAAAACAAACAAACAAAAAAAAACCCGCCAGACTAGTTGCTCATGCTTGTCTGTCACCAGTCTTTCTTTGTCTGATACAGCTTTCTGTGTGTTAACATGCAGCGAAGTCAACTCAAAGTTTAATCACCCAGAAAATGGAAAAAGGCTCCCTTCACCTGATACTGATATAGCCCATACAGGTACCCAATGACCATACACACACACACACACACACACACACGCGCGCGCGCGCACACACACAGGCATGCATACGCATGTCCAAACATTCACACAAGGTGCTGCAACACACTTGTGTGACCCATCTGTCTGCAGGTGGCCATGCTGCCTTTTAGAGGCAGCCATCAGCTTCAAATAGGCAGCCCGTCTTTATTGTTGCCCTGCCTCTCGTCAGCATGGAACCACCCAGCCGTTACAAATGCACCAGAGGAATATCAGCAGCCAAAAGTATTTTTCCTCTAGATGTATGTTAAAGTGCCTGCACCACCTGGTGAAGGCTAATGCATATTGCTGATGTGTGCTGTTGGCTATCCATCATCACCACCATATGTTCACACCCTGTTACATTTACATGTCTGAAAGGAGACAAACTTTGGATCTGAGTTTGTGAAGAGCTTACACTTTTCTATCTTCTGCTTGTCTTAACCTGTTATTCACGAGAGGACCCAAATTTGGGTCCTCTCGTGACAGAGGTGTCAAACTCCAGTCCTCAAGGGCCTCTGTCCTGCAACTTTTAGATGTGAACAACAGGTTAAACCTTGATCAGACAATAGCTTAACAAGAGGAAATGTGTGACTGCAAAACAATTAAGTTGTGCCTTTTGAGACCATTTGTGTGTGCATTAACCTGCACTTAACTCAATTTCCTTTTTAAAACATACTTGCAAAATGGCTTGACAATTAGAAATTTGTCTTTTCATATGGTGGTATGTATGCTTAGCTTTGGCTTGGGTTCCAAGTACAAGAACATGTACATTCCTAGAGGGATGTACATCAGTTCATCGAGCTTTCCCGATCTTCTGACACAGAAAGAGCTGATGCAAAGTATACTTGCAGATTTTAGTGAAGGCAGGACTTCAGCATGGTAGGAGGGAGGCAGGTGGAGAGTTGGTTCAGTAAAAGCCTGTTAATCAGCCATCAATTGAAATCATATGTTCTAAAGCAGGGAAACATCTAAAACATGCAGGGCAGTGTGCCTTGAGTACCAGGGTTGGGAAACACTGCTAAGTTTTATGTAGCTATACAGTGTGGGTGACTGGGTGGACGGTGTGAATGGCTGTTTTTCTGTCAGCCAGTCAGAAGGTCATGACAAAGTGGGGAGGCTTGGCTCATATTTGGTAAAGCTCTTCTCTAAAGTTTCTCCACATCAGAACCAAAAGCAGCCTGGACTGTTGATGCAGGATGGACTCATGATTTCTAGTTGTGTATGCCATGTGGATCTTACAATTGAAATAGAGACTCTATCTTGTTAAAAGATAGAGTAGGTCTATCTTTTAACAATCTTAAGGGTGTTTTCTGCCTGGCAGTCCTTCAGACTGGGTTCAATTAGTAACCAAAATTGCAGCTTTTGTTACATTTTCAGCTGCTGTGGTTCGTTTTCATACTGCACTGTGTCAAACAAACTTTGAAAAACCTGCTCCCCTCTCACCTGTGGTCACCACTGAAGGAAATGACATGAAAACTTCTGAAGTCTCCAGTCTGCTTGGTGTTCACTTATGCATTTGAACCATACAGTTACCCAATGACCACACACACATGCACGCACGCACGCACGCACGCACGCACGCACACATTTCACTATTACTGAACCAAAACCTGGGTCTGTAGGAAGACTAGAGTTTGCTCTTTAGTCCATATTAGACTTTGATTACGCATTCACACCTCCTCAAGCAAACCAGAGTTTCTAGGCAAATGAACTGGAGTTTGATTATAGCGGAGCAAACAGCAGTGGTGTGAATGCATCCTGATTGTTTAGTTCTGGGAGTTTATATGAATTCCTGCCTCAATCTCCTGTTCTTAACTGCCATAATTTGCACCTGGTATGATATTCAGCTTAAAGGCCCTGCATGCTGAGAAGTCAGAGATGTTACGCTGCATAGCCTGGTGGTTATTTGATCTGCTAGTTGAATATTGTCTTTCTACCATTGGGGACAAGTTCATCCGTTCTCTTCTGTTCTCTGACAGAAGAGAACAGAAGAGATGGTACAAAAAACTTTGTGTTTTGGACCATTCCTCGTGTTTTAGCTAGCTGAACATTGTTAGGCAGTGTTCACTTGAGTAGGCTTTAGCTGTTTTTGGTTATTACCAAGCATCAAATGGCTTATTACTAAAAATAACATTGATGATAGTCAGTTAATACTGGCATGCAGAGGGTGAATACACGGCCCATATGTGACAGTAAACTAACATCAGTCTGTTTTCATCTGAATGTCACAGAACAGTTTTTGAAACAATGAAGGAGTATTATGCCCATTATGTAATTCTGACAATATTTATTCTCAGGTTTGTATCACTTTGAAGTCAGACCAGCAAATTTGTGAAACTCTTATCTTCACTTTATCAGTTTTCTGAAAGTCTTCTAAAAACACTGAGCTTTTTCTGCAACTGCTTCAGAAAAATGTCATTAATCTGACCCTGCAGCTCCAACTTCTCTCAAAGCAGGTGTTGAGAAAGACTTAGCCACAGTAGTTAACTTACTTTTCAATATTTTACCATGGGACAGCATTTAGACTCCTAGTTATACTGATGTGCTGCTGACTTTTTAGAGCTTCACTTGTTCCAAAGTTGTACATTTGACACACACAGAGTGAATGCTGATTGAGATCAGATTAAATTAAAAGAGGAGTCCACGTTGGGAAAAGGACACACTAATTCTAAAAGTTTCTTCCTTATCATCAGTAACTGGGTTCTCTCTGAAGTATGGAAGAATGTAACCTATTCAGAGGTGCTTGGAAGGTTGTGTTTGAATGGAGAGATCTCTGCAAATATTTAGTGCCAATTATGAATTTACTTCAATCTGCTGTCTTCACTGGGCTTGGTGTCAGACTGTACATGCAGCACAGAGTCCTCTTCTTGTTTAGATTCAGTCATGACCTGAGGTAGTCAGTTGTTGGCTGTGTTGGATGACTGTATTTTGTGTTTATATGATACAAAGCATTTTGAACTTCTTTGTCGATGAAATGTGCTATACATATAAACGTGGTTGATTGATAGTCTTTATGTTATGTCTGTTTACACTCAGGAACTATACGCTGAAAACTATTCATATAAAAATGTAAAGAAAGCTTTCACAAAGAGATTTTGATTAAAACAGCAATAGAATTAGTGGTCAGTCATAGGGTGTTCCTGCTAAAGTAGTTCCAGCATTCAACCAGAGCTCCTGCTAGAGCCACTTTCTACCTGATTAAAGCTGCTGTATGTAACTTTGCTAAAAATATAGATTTTGTTCCATATTTTTGTTAAACTGACATTATGACAGTATTTAGAATGGTGATCTATGAACAGATTGAGTTCCTCCACCTCCTCCATGTGCCCCCAGTCCTGTCTGAAGAAATGCACCGCTGCCGGTCAAAAACAACCAATCAGAGCCAGGAGGAAGGTCGTAGTGTCATCAGTCATGATTGTGCACCTGCTGCTTAAGGCAGAGAAACAGCTTACTGTCCCAGGAAAACTGTTTATCCTCCATCATCAGTTGCTATTCTGACTAGCCTAAGTATTTGTTAGGAAGATGCTGCAGCATAGCAGAGAGTAAGAGAGAGAGGGCCTGGGGTGCACATGCTTGATTGACAGTGCTAAGTCCCTCCTCCTAGCTGTGATTGGTTGTTTCTAGTTAGCGCTGGGAGGCAGAGCTAACAAATACTGTCTAAGTGATACTTTGAGTCAGTGCAAGGTTGAAGAAATATTGTAACCGATTTCAGAACATTTTCACTGCTATCCTTTAAAGATGATCAAATTAACAATAAGAAAGTTATTTATTTAGATGTGGTGGCATGTAGGAGATATTCAGAAGTCCATACATGAAATCATGTGGTCCTGATATGCCCACTGGTATTGTTTCTGAAATAAAATAACTTGAAAGCTACAAGTTGGTTTTGGTGCTTAGACTATTCCGAGTCACATAACTCTACACTTCAGTGGAGTGGAACTACTGAGACAGGAGAAAGCATAACGGCCTTTTTTATGTCTTCACATAAAAAGTACAATTTACCGGGATAAGAGCACACTGGAGCAATGTAGTCAATCCACAGATGAACTGCAAAGTTGTTCTAACAAGTGCTGCACGACACATCTTCTAAAATATTGCACAGAGAATTTATTTTTCATCCCATTTTTGTTGTATGAAGAGAAAACAATTTTGTCAACAAAGTTTTGTTTTGCCTTCAGGTTGAAAATGAAAAGGTCCATTTTTGGTTTGTAGAACCCTAAGTGAGTTGTTTAGTCATTTGAACAGAGGCCTTTTCATCCTCCTCTCCTTTACTCTCCCTGCAGCCATCGAAACGCAGAGCACCAGTTCTGAGGAGTTGGTCCCCAGCCCGCCATCACCGCCACCTCCGCCCAGAGTCTACAAGCCCTGCTTCGTCTGCCAGGACAAATCCTCTGGATATCACTATGGAGTCAGTGCATGTGAGGGCTGCAAGGTAGGACTGGCCTGCTGCATCACACACATCAACAAGCTGTGTGTGTTCAAAACCTGTGTTGTCTTTTTATTACAACACTAACATAACATCTAGGAATAGCTGTAGAGTTGTCGCTTCATTTTAACCCCAAATAGTTTTGTGAAACCTGCTCATACTGTCCAGTGAGGGTTGTAAACTACTCTCAGAAGTGTGTGTGTGTGTGTGTGTGTGTGTGTGTGTGTGTGT
>NW_006800035.1:1643443-1653104 GCF_000485575.1 Poecilia formosa
TGAGAGGACCAATGAAGTCCACATTCCATATGCAGTCCTGATCCCCTCATCAAAAACACACCTTGAGGAAACCTTGAGTTTTCCATGCCAACCATTCAGGATTGAATAAGCACTTCCTCTCACAAAGTCCCGCCTATTTCCACAAAGCTCCTCTTCAGACCTGCATTCTCCAGCTGAGCTTCCACCTCACAGAGCAGCCCTCCCCTGCCTTCCTTCAGACTAGCCAGCAGAAATCACTTGTTGGAACTGAACATCTGCTGAGCTCATCATACTTCTCTGTGCAACACTCTAAAGAAGAGTTGTAAATGGCATAACGGATGAGCGTTGTTGTTTGATGACGACAAACCAGCATTCTCAGTTTACATCTGACTCGGCCTGTGATCTACCACATCTCTCAAATAACATGAGATTTAACCTTTAAAAAAGCATATAATCATTACTTTTTGGTCCTAACAAACTTTTTACTAAACACAGATAAGACATTTGAATTACGTGTGAATTATACTTAGAATGAATAAAGCTTTCTGAAACGTGCAGGCATGAGAGCAGGTTTTTATTGGCTCTAGTGGCCTTTATTTGATAGTTGACAGGAAAGTGGGTCATGAGAGAAGGGGGAAGACATGTGGCAAAGGTCGCCAGGCCAGGAATCGAACCTGTGACAGCCACGTTGAGGACTGAGGCCTCCATATGTGGACTGTGCTTAACCCCTGCGCCACCACAGCACACCTGAGAGTGGGTTTTTATTAACAAATCTGTTTATGTGGTTCTTATTTTGAGAAAAGGCTTTCCATCTTAAAGCTCAGCTTTAATTGTGCTGAATTTTATTGTAATTTTTTGCATCAGCAAAAAAAAAAAAAAACTTTTAAATTTGACCCAGAAAATCAGATTATTTTTGATACTTTAGTTCAACCCTCACTGCGGTTCCTTCACAGCATTTACCAATCTACTCCTACTTTCAGTAGCTGTTGCTAGGAAACTGTTTCTTTAAACATCCCCTTAAAAAATATTCATACAACTTGACCTTGTCCTATTTTTCCACATTACAAAAAGAAATTGGATTGGAAATTGGGATTTTTGTAGCTGACCAACACATGGCCGTACACAGAAGGATGATAAATTATTGACAATGGTTTTACATATAAACATTTAAGAAATGGGTTTGTATTTTTATGTAATTCCAGAGTCACAGGACAAATCCTTTCAAAAAAATTTACTAGTTCCACTGGCTTATGACATGGAAAATGTTTTGTTAAAAGTGAAAAAAACTGCTGGTGGAACTAGTAACAAATACGTATTAAATAATCATGGACAAGCTATTCTGTTTTGCTGAAACATTACTTGTAAGTTAGTTTTGTAGAATCTAGAAAAAGAAATCTTGGTTAGGTTTTGTGTTTTTTCAGTGTTGACTTTGAATCTGTCTGTATGATTGGATTGAAAAGGAAGTTTACTGTGAATTGGAGTTAAATAAATAAACTGAGTTGAACTGAATTAAATTGAAAATGACAAGGCAACATGTCAGAATCGTGTGTACAGGAAGGGAGTGGTGTATTCCAGGTACTTAGTTCCAGTATGGTTGGCTGCTGCTGTTCTCCTGTGCAGTTGGACTCAGATGTGTGTAAGTGAAGCAGAGGAATGTCAGGAATCCTCCGCAGGTTTTGGCCCAGGGGGAGGTGGTGATCTGCTCACTCATCGTTCTCTGGGTCAAACCAAGTTCCTGGTGTTCCGTTAGAAGCCAGCAACAGTCACAAAGGTCTGCCATGACCTCTGACCTCGCTCAAGTGTTCAGGGTCAGTGACAAACAGCACACTGGACACATTCTGTACAGATACATAATCATCACATGGCTGTGGGCGAGCCCATTTTATGGCAAATAGTGAATCCAGTTCATTTAATGGAAAGTTTCTGATGAAACAAACATACTGCTGGGTGATACTGATGTGAAAAAACATAAAATAAAATATCTTGGATTTGATTTATGTGACATTCTGTTGCAAAAGGATAGTGTTTTCATCTCTGTGTCTCCCTGGTGAAGCCATTGTTGTGTGTTGTGCCGGGGCCGAGGCCTTTCTGTTGAGCAGACGCAGCCGAGCGTTCTGTACAGCTGTAGGCTTTTTCACAACAAGAGGAGCCTTTTACTCCCCGGTGAATGTGCCAATTAAAGCCAGAAATAGACTAAAGGCAGAGTGGGGGCTTCATCACTGTGCATGTGGAGGACTTGTTGAAGAAAGCTCAGACACATATAGTGATATCTGCCAAGCTGTGTAATAAACTCCTCCACTGATCAATGTTCAAACATTACATCATGTTCAGTACATTCATTCTGGAAGGTCGGAGCCACTTCAGTTCTTCCTAAAATGTTTTGAATCACTTGAATGAGGGAAGTCTTCTGCTCCAAGGATGCACATATTTATGTTTTATCTTAAATTCTTCACTTATTTATATACATTTATATTTTAATCTCTATTGATATTCATTCAGTCACTCACCCATTCAGTTTTATTGCTTTTTCAAGCCATGAAAATGATTACAAGCTTTAATAAAATTACAAAACTGTACTGTTTGTGATCATAACATTGAATAAGTGTTAAGAAAACATTGTAAATATACACTAACAGGGATTTTCTCCCCTTGTATTCTCAAGGGGAGAAGTGATGGCCACACATTTCCCCTTCAGGATTTTCTGCTACATTTCTGTTACAAACATGTTGTTGTTGTTACCTCATGATGATCTGCTGAATTACCAGAAATACAAGTACCAAAGTAAACTTTCTGTGATGAACAATACAGTATGTGTTTGTGTTATAAATGTATTGTTAAGATCATGAAGCCAAGAACTATTCATCATTATAACTGTTACTTCTGTGATGTTGAGATTGATCAGATTCACTAATGACAGGATATAGAAGATTAAACAGTTGCAAAAATATAGGACACATTTATTAAATCTTGTAAGTTACAACTTCCATCTTTAAGTACGTATGGTATTAATTTACATAATATATAGATATAAATATTTGATGTACTCACAAATGTGGTATCTTACATATAGTTGACAGCTATAAACATTTTGTAATGAATGAAAAGGAGTAGTTTGAAAAAAAATCTTACATTAATCAAAAGTTAGTTTATTATACCATAAGCAGCAAAACATCAATCAACCATCCACATCAAATAAAAATCAAATCACATTTTATTTTTATAGCACATTTCAGCAACAAAGGCAGTTCAAAGTGTTTTACATCATAAAGACAAAAATAACCAATTGAAACATTTCTCTGTCATAACACGTCAAAAATACATGCAACCATACACTTGTTGCATGTATGTGTACATGCATGTTTCTGCATCCTGCATAGGAAACTTGTATGTATACAGGGACACCACTGGTTCATTCTGGTTAAGGGATTTCTTGATTCTCTAAGTTTCACAGAAATTTCCCACAAACAGACAACTTTGTACTCTGAGCTCCGATATCCTGGAAATTTGAGCTACCAACAGAGTACCAGGCCTTCTGATGGATTTGTGAGTGAGCCTCTGGTGTTTTTTGTAAGTCACTCCAACTGTTGAGAACAACTAAAGGAAATCATGGGTGGTTGAGCAGACATGCCCAGAGCCACTGAACTGCATGAGATTTATCACCTGGATCATACAGGTGTTTTTCTCTCTAAATCCATTGCGCCAGACTATCTCAGCAGACTCATGCCTGTCTTTTAGATCCTAGCAAGTGTCATTTAGTGTGTTGCCCAGCATCAGCTGATGTGTTTTGTTGGACAGAGCTCATTTGAATTGTTAAAACAGAGCCGTGGCATATGGACCTCCAGAAGCACATGCATATGCAAAAGATGACAGTCTCATCTGTGTTGACCCAAAGTCAAGCAAATCTTACAAAGTCAAGACAGACTTCAAATTGTTTCCAACCCTTACACTTAGTTCTGACAAGAGACAGAACTTACTTTGGAAAACCACAAACTTCTTTTGACAGAGTGGATCAGTCCATTCAGCCTTCCTGTTATCAGGAGCTCTCTCTCTCTCTGGCCACCTAACTGAGTCACACACACACGCACACATCTTGACATGTTGTAGAAAACACTTCCTTCTTCTTCTTTTTCTATGTGCTTCCTCTGACTTGCTTCTTCACAGAAGTTGAACATTTCTAACTTTACTCATTTTCCCCCACTAACACCAAAGACTGTTATGATGAGCCCAACCTGGTTGTACTTAGGGACGATATTCTACAGCAGCATGACCTGGATGAATCAGAATCAGAAGGATTTATTGTCACCATCAGTTGTTGGCTAGCTCTGATAATCCACCTCATTTGCTTTTGCCGCTCCTCTTTCAATCTCTGCCTGTCTAGGACGCCCAGCAGGGTTAAGTCTCTTTACCCGCATTGAACAGTAAAAGTGAGTAAGCTTCTGCTGTTTTCTCAGTAAAAAATTGGCACAGATAAGGGGCTCAGACAGAAAAACCCAGCTCATCTGGAGCCTTTCTATAAAGAGCAATGCAAGCTGCAGCTGAATCTCCAAAAATTATTTTAAAACGCACCGGCAGTGGCTGCTTAGCATGGATTTCATCACAATAATTCTCCTGGCAGAAAGAAAAGCAAACCTAAGCATTCCTTTCACCTTCAGTTTAGCAAGCAGGACATGTTTGCAGTGTAGGTGCAGAGCTTCACGTTACTTTTCCTGCATTTCTCTGCTAAACTAAGGAATAACAGAAACCAGAGCAGGTACAGGTCTCCAGTAAATCTGTCTTCTTCAGTGGAGCAGGACGGGCAGTGACATCATGGGACTAGTTTGCATAAGATGTCCAGAGAGGAGGGCGTGATTCGGCACGCGTGTCGCTTGCGCTGACAGCTCTGAAAGCTTGAAGACAAAACTGTGAGCCGTGAATACTCCTCCCCTCTCTCTCCTCTTCTTGTTGGGTCCCGAGGTGTCGACTCAGTGGGATTAGCTTGATGGAACTGGTTTGACAAGCGAGGGACCACAACCCCTGTGAATGAGCGCAGCATTCTGAATGCTCACACTGGCTGACACACTGTTGTGTTTCTGAACTCTCAGCGCTGTCTGCTCCTCTTTTCTCCCCAAAGCCACACACAGGGATGGAATGTTGGGGAAAGTTTAACAATTCGGATCACTTCAGCGACTGTATTAAGTTGTTGCACACATATTTTTTTCATGCTGCTATAGAAACTCATTTCTATTGTTTCACTGTTTTGGTTTGGTCTGAGCGTGACGTGCCCTTTAATTGAAGAGTTGTGGATGCTCAAGCTTGACCCTGTCCATAAAATATTGCATTGCACAGGCTGTAGAGTATTTCGTCATACTGGCTGCAGATGCCTGTACATCTGCAGCCAGGCGAGAATAACAATAGAGATTTAACTAAAAAGTCTTAGTTAATGTTTGGTTCTCTTTCATTTTGTTCTACGTTTTTCCACAGCCTCCCACTATTAACTTTCCCTGCAGCTCTGCCAGTTTCACGGCTCCCAGTTTAAGGGTGGATTCACACCAGCCCAGTGTAGTTAACTTTAACTGAACTCCAGTTTGTTTGCCCAGAAAGTCCAGTTTGTTTGTGGAGATTTGGTTCACCTAAAAGTCTGGATCTCATGTTGGTCTTTTCTTTGTAAGAGGAGCAAAGTCCCCATCCCCCAAACACACACACACACCCAACCTCCATCCTTGTCACAGGGTATTTTGCAGATTTCTAGTTGTTTTAGGTCTCCTGCTGACTAACACACAATCGATGCTAAAAATATATTCCACTTGGTATAAAAATGAATTATGCAGGAGGTTTTGGAGGCAATAGCAAGACTGATTCTGTAAGAACTGTAGCACATAGTTTATTAGTATTAGTCATTAATCAAAAATGAATATCTTCTGTTGTGCTTGTTTGTGGCTGAGTAATCGCCTGCAGCAGCCTCTGTGTCCTGTGGCCTCCTCATATCCTTGTTTCCTTCCTGCCACCAGCTGGTGGCACAGAGTACTGATGACAGAGATCCCGCTTCAGCTGACAGTTAAGTGCAGAGAAAGAAAAATGTCTCTCCATCTTTCTCATCCTGCCACCATAATCTATACAGCTCTCCTCGCTGCAAACTTCATGATGGGATTTGTCATCTCTGTGCATCAAAAAAGGCCTGGAAAATCAAACGTAGAAGGTCATTGTGGCAGATGCTGGAGGGGAGGGAGAGTATTACAAAGTGAGATTCTTCTACTCTCTCTAGGCCGCTGTGTGCTGCTCCATTAATGAACTGACTCCATATTTCAGTTAATTAGTTAATGAACAGAAGAAATCATACAACTTTACTTAACTCAGACAAGGTCAATGAAATGGGGAAGAAAAAGGAGGACAGAGTATAAAACAAATATTGTGACGATCTGTGTTTTCTGTGTAGTTATTTTTGAGTTTGTTCTGTTTATTTAGTTCAGTTTCCCCTGCGAGTCTCTGTCTTCCCTGTTGATTGCTCCCAGCTGTGTCTAGTTCCCTGATTACCTTCCCTGTGTAATTAACCCCACCTATTGTCTCTGTCCTTCATCGGATCCTTGTCGTTGGTTACTTGTCGTATGTCGGTAGTCAGTTGTTGCACACAGTTGTACTGTGAAGTCCTGTGTTGACTCAGCTCTGAGTGTTGCTACCGGTATTGAGCCGTTACTAAGTTTTCTGCTGTGCTGCCTGAAGTGGACTGTTCTGAGCTACTTTTCTATTAAACCCTTCATCATAATCATCTTCTTCTTCTTCTTCATCTGGGTCTCTGTGTTCATTCTCACCACCACAAACCACCACTTCATGACAAATATATTCAGTCTGACTTGGGGCTTGTAGTCATCCAAGCTCAGTGTTTCCATGTTGTTGAATATATTTGTTCTAAATATGCCAGGAAAATGATTTATAATTGTAATAATTCAGACACATCTCAGTAAATTAGAAAATCTATTGCAATGAGGCTCAGATTAAAAGTACCTTTTGCAAATAAAACCTTTCAGAAGGTAATAAATACTTTTCACTAAGCCCACAATTCTGTATGAAAAGTGTTTTTATTTGTCTGATAAAATGAAGCCAAATCTTAACAACTTTTTCTTGCTGTAGTATATAAGTTGTTTCTAGGAAACTAATCTTAATCATCAAAGCAGACATAAAAAATGTCCCCAGAGCAACAATGAATCAACACAGGTGAAAAACGTCTTGTGGCAAAAAGTTCCTGGTCAGGCCCCAAAACAGGAAACAGTCACAACAACAAAGGTACTAAACTGTCAACTATTGTGTGTGTGTGTGTGTGTGTGTGTGTGTGCGTGTGTGTGTGTGTTTCTATGTGCCACGGTGAGGAGGAGAGCATAGTCTCTTTCACAAAACACTTAATTCTCCTTCTTCGCGTGACAGCAGCAGGCTGACGCAGCATGGGGGTTGAGCTGTTGACCTACTGCTGTTATTCCTAAAAGCGGCGAAACAGATAGTCAGAACAACGCTGAGAGCTGACTGCAGAGCTCCACTCTGGTCCTGTCAGCTTGGGGGATGTCAGCTTCATTAATGGGAGCATGTCTTCATGGGCTGGGTTCTGCCTTTTTACCAGAAGGTTCCATCATATAACTGCAAAGAAGAGCTGCTTCAGGCCTTTACATATCACGTGGATTGTTAATGTATTTGCAAACCAACAGCAGAACAAACCACTTTGATGGTGGGGAAGAGAAAAAAAGATAAGGGTGCAATAATTATAATGAGAAGATGCGATCCAAAAGGCACACTGCAAAAACAAAACCTTATCAAGTCTTATTGGTCAAGTTTCTAGTCTAAATATCTTGAAATAAGACAAAACTGACTTACAACTAAGTTTTCGGCGAGATATAGAAGTTTGTTTTAAAGTGGATTTATCATGCTTTTAAATCCTTCCTTTTCACATCACTTCCTAAATCATTCACTTGTGATCTATATAAAGTAGAACTGCAATGCTTTGGTCTGAATTTCTGGTTATTGTATCTCCACAGACCCGGGTTTACCTCTGATCTGAGGCTCTTTCTAGAGCAACTTGTTTTGCTGCGGTTTTTATTAAATGTTAATGAGACATTTCATGGTTTACCACTTAGATTTTAGGATTTATTTTGTATTGCACAGTAGCAGTGGAAATAATACTTTCATGTAACACAGTGAAAGAAGTATAGACCAGCTAAAAAGCATTTTTCCGCAGAACCTCTGGAGATGGCACCAGCACCCGAGGATAAATGTGTTGGTTGGTTGGAACGATGGATGGATGGATGGATGGATGGATGGATGGATGGATGGATGGATGGATGGATGGATGGATGGATGTTTCATCAAAGTGACTCAGATTTGTATAACATTTCCCTTTATAATTACCTAACTGAGTAATAATTTTGGCTTTTGGCTTTTAAAATGTATAAATGACTAATTGTTTACTTGCATATCTGCATATTTCTAATTTTAGATGTCACTTTCAGCCTTTCACAGTAAGAAAATCATTTATAATCTGTTCTAAAGAGGAAGATTTTTAAAAATCTGTAAATATAATATGAAACAGGCATGAGGGGGAGGAAGGTAAGAAAGGATGACCAGCCTCCTCCTCTCTTCTTCTTCTCTCAAACCACTGAAAAAAATCACAATAAAGATCATAAAGCATATCTTACATCCTGGTTACCGTAACTTTGCTCATCCTAGGTAACATTGAAAACAATTTAACAGGGTTCGTTTTATTCCTCTACTGAATCAAATGAACTCAGATTAATGAAGGAACACTTTCAGTGTGGGACTGTGCTGCTGCAGTAAGACATGAATCCGTTAAGAGGCTTTTTAAACACCCAGTAGGTCAGCAGCAGGTCTGACTACAGAGGAAACAAGCAGGCTGTCTTTTTTTTGTTGATTTGTTATTGAGCAGAATCTCAGTGGGGAGCAGGGACCCTTGTCAGGTTTGGGCCATACAGACCTACAGAATGGTGAGAAGATTGGTGCAACAGTGGAGCATCTGTGTTGTGGTTGTGATCTGAAACCTTCTCATTCTCCTCTCTGTTGCCTTTCTGCCTCTCACTCCGTCTCCAGTTCTCTGTGTGCAGCTATTCAGAGCGGGCCGGGGTGAGTCCCACCGCTCCTTCTACTTTCCCCTTATTCACTGCTCAGGGCCTGCAGTATCTGCTGCTCCATCTGGGCTCCTCAGGTGCTTGGATGGTCGAGTTGGGACTGATTGGGTTTCAGGGGATATTTTGCAGTGGGAACACAACAGATGACTGGGAGTCTGAGAGAGTTGTTTTGTTTTCCAAGTTGTAGCTGTTGACTTCTGTTTGTGCCTTATCTGTTAAGGTTTCATGTTTGCCACGGTAACAGAGCAGGGCTTTGTACAGCCGCTGCCTCTTTTTGTCTAACTGTCCCGTGTGTTCTGTTGCTACAGCATGTGAACCACACCGTCACCGCTGACCCCATTTTGGTTCTCAAAATGGCTACTTTTTGAGGTCAGGAGACCTGGCATCCTCAGTCCATGATATGTTCACTCATTTGTTTGTTCATGCAGGAATCAGCATGAAAATCTTATCTGGCTATAAAGTTATAACATTTAACAGTTGGAACCTAATGTATTTTCCCTTTGAATTTATTCCAATTCAGTTTATCTGTATAGCACCAATTTAAAACAAATGCCATTTTAAGGCACTGTACAAAGAACAAC
>NW_006800035.1:1653804-1655843 GCF_000485575.1 Poecilia formosa
GGTGTGTGTGCGTGTGCGTGCGTGTGTGTGTGTGTGTGACAGGAAAAGATGCAGGCATAGAGTGTGATGAAAGTGGATTGTCTTGCTGTGAACACGTTTAATCACAGAACATTCAGCTTGCAATGAATGTTAGATTTTTGAATAACCAATAGTTCAGTCTTTTTCTGCACTATCACTGAGCGTTGTACGGTCTGCCCTCAGGGTGAACTAACTCAGACGGCCACTTCTAAGAAGATTGGCGGCCGTCTTCAGGGTTGTCAGCCACGGATCAGTGATGTAGTGTTGCCTTTCATTTGGAAGCTTCAGGGTGTAATACCCAGCCAAGTGTTTGCTTTAATGAGAAGCACATTATAAATGCTTAGTATAAGTTACCTGAGGGTAAAAAAGTCCTATGTAAGTTTGCCCTAATTACATCATCTCATATGGATCATTCTCGCTGCATAAGAGTAGACTGTTGATTCACTTGAGCTTGTACTTAAAATGTGTTGCACACATACTGTTTTTCCAGGCTCTGCATGTAAAAATGAGAACATTTTAGAAATGGACCAATCACAATTTACTGGCTGATTGCCGATCTCAGATTTGTGTGTACTATTATAGTAAAATGAAGGAACTGACATGGAAATAATCAAGTTCACATTGTAAACTGTTTGTCTCTACTATATTAATTAGCTGAATTGAATTAAAATTTAAACTGGTGTTATCATCTATGGCTGCATAGTGCCACAGGTGGCCTGGGTTTGAATCCCAGCCTGAGAGCTTTCTGCATGGAGTTTGTGTGTCTCTCCAGATTATCTGTGGGTATGAGTGTGTGTCCATGGTTGTTTGTCCTGTGTGTCTCTGTGTAACCCACCTCTGACCCTGCAAGGATAAATGAGAATAGATGATGGATGGATGGATGGATGGATGGATGGATGGATGGATGGATGGATGGATGGATGGATGGATGGATGGATGATGTAGTTATCATTAAATACAATGTGTATTTCTTAATTAATTTACAACTCTGATATTACTTAAAGCTTGGCAACATTTCTGAGTCAATTATTTCCCATAAAGAATTAAGATTGAAGGGCTAAAAGGATAAAAAAAGAAAACACTTTTATGTGTTCTGTTCAGCCTTTTTATCTGCTGAAAGTCCTGTTCTGTCTCCCTTTTTCACAGCCTTATTGAAATGTAGTCATAAAATAGTTTGACTTCCTTTTCAAAACCCACTGAAGATTGTTAAAATACTTCAAAAGCTGTTCATAGATGGTATAAAGTAGTATAAACTGTAAAGTGTTTTGACAGGTTAAAAATGTATATATGCCAATTTAAAAATATTTGTATGTATATATATATATATATATATATATATATATATATAATATATATATATATATATATTCACAGAAATAAAGTTGTGTTCATAAGTTTTCATACCATCCATCCATCCATTTTCTGTACACCCTTGTCCCTTAGTGGGGTCGGGATGGTTGCTAGTGCCTATCTCCAGCTAACGTTCCGGGCGAGAGGCGGGGTGGTTTTCATACCCTGTGGGTTTTTTTTTATGTTTTGGATTTTTTATCAGAGAATATGAATGATAAAACCTTTTTTTCTCTCTCATGGTTAGTGGTTGGGTAAAGCCATTTACTGTCAAACAACTGTGTTTACTCTTTTTAAATCATAAAGACTCAGAAAATACCAAACTGACCCAGATCAAAAGTTTACATACCCCCAGTTCATCATATGATGTTTCTGTTGTCAAATGGCCAATGGCTTCTGTTGTCAAATAAATAGTTTCACCCAACCACCAACAATGAGTTACAAAAATGGGTCTGTGTTATTTATATTATTATGACCTTACCAAAAAAATAAAACAAGAATTCTTATAGGGTATGTAAACCTATGACCACAGCTGTATCAAGGTAGCTTCAGTTGTCGGAAAGCATTAGTGACATCAGGCTGGAATGGTTTGAATATGTATTAAGGATGAATACTTGATATATTGGACACATGCAATACAGTGCATGAGGGAAAGAAGAGACAATCAGAAGGTT
>NW_006800035.1:1655907-1687267 GCF_000485575.1 Poecilia formosa
CCTCCCGACCCCACTGAGGGACAAGGGTGACGGAAAAGGGCTGGATGGTTTGGTTTGGTTCTAAGCACTTCTCACATCTCTTTGCTTCTTTTCAAACACCTTTCTGATATGAAACTACCTTTGAGGGTTTTCCAGAGCAGATAGTGTTGTCAGGTATCGATTAGCATGCTGGGTTCAATGACAGAAAAAAAAATCGAGTTTTTGACTTTTCAACTGTTCAACGGTTGTTCCACCTAGGGCTATTACAGCTAAAAATTAAATTTTTGGCAACCAGCTAATTTCTCTGTACATATAGAGAAATAATGTAATCTTGGAATGAGACCTGTATTTTGATGATTGTTTTGTGATGACAGCCAGTGATATTTTTTCTGATAAACATCTTCAGAGGTAATGGAGATGTTCCAGGAAGCATGTGCCTCAGCTCTCCACCCTCTTGCCCTCACGCTGCGAGTCCTTTTGCTGAACTTTGAGGTGTTTTTCACCACCAAACCTGAGGTGTAAGTAATAGCCTGCACTGGATAAACTGGATAAATATCATCCCTCTTTTACACACACATGCACACACACCTCTCCTGTTCCAGGAGAGGTGTGTGTCTACCTGTGCTCGTTTTACTGGAACCCCCCTTCCTCCCTCTCCCTCAGGGTCTCCAGTGTCCTCTCCACTTTCCACAGCAGTGATAAGATGTCGACACGATTAAGAGCGAAAGCTAATCCACCACCAACCTCCTCCCCCAACACACATGCACACACACACCACCATGGCTGTGCTGAATGTTTAAGCAACCCAAAACAGCGTGGCCCCGGCCTCAGAGCCGGCTCCGGAGCGGCAGGCCGCCAGCTGATGTCAGGAGCAGAGAGAGGGCGAGAAAGAGGAGGAGGCCAGGTGGACAAGGAGTTGGATTGTAACTGAATAATTAATGGGCCGCACTTTCGTTTTTTAATCTGTAAATGAGAAGGCCTAAGATAGCAGCGCCGCAGCTCTGTTATCCAATCCCCCGCCCATTAAGATAACAAGATGTTGGATAATGATCTCGGTAAAGGTGCAGTTTATCAGTCCAGAGGGAAGTGGCCTCGTTTCCCAGGTGGCTGTGGCTGTGTCCGCTACTTCAGGTGTTTGTATTGCTAAACAGTGTTAATAAAGAGATCCATATGGAAAGGGTCACCTGCCACAGGGTCTGGGCCTTTTACCTGGTGGTTGCTGTTCTGGAGCTACAGCAGCAAGCTTAAGACGTAATTTACCATTAATCTGGGCTGGTTGGCATTTCAGATTTAACATTTGTTCTTTGTGGTTGCATTTAGGCTATGTGCATTCACCCATCAGTCATCAATGAATGTAGACCTGTTTGCATGACATCTAACATCATGGAGGTCCTGGAGAACCCCTGCTGGTCCACCTGAGTAAGCAGACAAGCACAGATCAGAACCCCCCCACAGTTTTCTTATCATCATGTTTTTGATTTCTTCAGAGCATTTAACACAATTCATCCTGATCTGCTCTGTGAGAAACTCCAGAAGTCACAGGAGGAGGCCTCAACAATCACCTGGATCTATGACCACCTCACTAACAGACCACAGTTTGTGAGACTGATGGACTGAGTGTCTAACTGCTACAGATCTTCTGTAACTCTGTTGTTGAGATAGCCATCTCTTCTGCAGTCATCTGAACCAGGGACCTTATAACAACCTGATAAAGAAGGCTGGTTCTGTTCTGGTTCTGATCGGGTTCTGTTCTGGTTCTGTTCTGGTTCTGATCTGGTTCTGTTCTGGTTCTGTTCTGGTTATGTTCTGGTTCTGTTCTGGTTCTGATCTGGTTCTGTTCTGGTTTTGTTCTGGTGATGACTGTGGATCCTCTAGAGATGATGATGCAAAGAAGGATTCTTCATAAAATTAAGAAAGTGATGGGCAACTCTGACCATCCTCCTCATGAGACTGTCTTGGGAAAACAGAGTGTCTTCAGTCAGAGGCTTCTTCAGATTCACTTTAATGCAGACTGCTACAGGAGATCTTTTCTACCAACGCCCATCACTATTTGCAATAACTTTTTGAAGAATTTTAATGAACATTTAATTTCCCTTTCAGATCAATAGTTTTTTTTTTGCCTCTATAGTTGACATTTTTGAGTCCGTTGCTCTAGTTGATGTACAACTTTTATTTAATGTTCATTTCCTCTATTATAGGTTCTTCTCATTCTGTTTTCCTTCATTTGAGTCTTATTTTCTATTCTCTCTCTTTTTGTCTAAAATATATTCATCATCCAAAGTCTTCAATAAACTCCAGCATAGGGCTGGATAATATGGGTGACAAACTTATCACCATATAAGCATTTCATATCAGTCTATATCAATAATTCTTGATATCGATAAATATTCATTAGTTTTTTGATTAGGTGGTAGAGAAACATAAACACCTCTGTTAATAGTATTTCAGATAGTATTTACTATCTGAAATACTGCCAAGCTGGTAACATGACCACTCATGTTTTATCCACAGTTACTCCAAACCACTTTTTTTATTTTGAAGCCGTCATGAGGCGCTGTGGCGAAACCTGAAACTACTGCTGCGCAAGATACTCAACAAGTTGTTGCTAGGTAACCACAAGATATGCAACAGGTTGTTGCTAAGCAACCAAAGAGTGAGGGAGTTAGTTGATGCCACCGAGTGTGGCCGACAGGGTTGAGTGGCTAAAGCCTTTCATTTCCCAACATCCCCCAGAATGCTGTGTGCTTCTCGATCAGAGTTCAATGAATAATCTATTGAAAGTTCTATCAGATGTAATGTTTATTGATATTAACCACAAGTTTATTGCTGCATGTATTGTTATTGACTTATTGTCCAGCCCTACTCCAGCACATAAAAAACTCTGCTGCTCACCTGCTCACACACACTTGCTCCTGTGACCACATCACCCTGGATCTCCAGAAGCTCCTTTGGGTCCCTGTCTCTCAGCATATCCTCCTTCTTACCTACAGAGCCCTCCATAACCAGTCCCCATGCTACCTCACCAACCTGCTCCACCATTACACTCCTTCCCTCTGATGCTAACTTCCTGTTTCAGCACTCAGACCCCAGCGTTGTCCCTGGGGTGACAGAGTTTTCTCCATGACAGCCTCTGGAAGTCTCTCCCTAAACACATGCACGACTGTACAAACCTATCAACATTCAAATCACATCTTATAACACACCTATTCTGAACAGCTTTTAATGTATGGTTAATGTCTTGCTTTATGCTTGTCTTGTATTTTTTTTTAATATAGGCATTAGATGTTTTCGTGTTAGTGTTCTGTTTGTAGTTTTGTTTTATTCCTGTAGCGAGATCTTAAGGGATTTTTTTTTTAGTAAATGCTATACAAATAAAATGTATTGTTATTACTATTATATCCTCTATGTGGCAAGAAGGATACATAGCAACTAGATCCTGGTAACATGACAATATGTGAAATGAGAAACTGTTGATTTGAACTGATTTCCTGTAGCAGCTGATACTTTTAGAAGTCCCTGAATGATAAGTTGTGAGTAGTGAGAGCACAGCCATATTGTCAGTTAGCAACAGTTTTGGCTCATTTTAAACATTGCAGTGGAGTAAGCAATGCCAGCTTCTCTGCTCTCCTTTACTTCCCTGTGTATGAAGTGGATTCATCCTCAGCATGTCCCTCTGATCCTGTCATTTATGTAGCGCTGCAGCTGCCTCCCAAATCCCCCACTGCACTTTACCGAGGTAAACACCTTTGTACAACACAGAGCTCAAGGGTGTTTTTTGTTTGCACATTTATAAGCCTCCAACGAGTAAACCCAAAGGATGCATGCTGGTAAATATCAGAGCAGTCTGCTGTCTTAGTTCAGCGCTCGTGTCATCTGTCCGCTGGAGGGAACGACGAGACTGCAGGCCAACAAAAGAGGAGGAGCAGAAGAGAAAGAAACAAGAAAAGGATAAATGAAAAGACCATAAAGGAGACACGGTGGTTGTGGATGATTGTGTGTCTCTGATGATTGGCAATATACTAATGAGGGAATGACAATATAACGTGATGTAAAGCTCAAAACGTCACATGGTCATCCCCCACTGTTTAAAGTCAGCACAGGCTTTCAGCCTTTAAGCCTTTTTAAGAGATTTTAAATGATAATAGAGTATTTTGCTGTGATATCATTTATCATTCAGTTCTAATATTCTCGCTCTTGAGATGTAAAGATAAGTTAAAATAGGCTCTATAAGGACATTCTACAACATGAATAACTGATAACACTGAAGAGGTTTGTAGAGTTGTTTCTGCTCTGGTTGGAGTTCAGTCTTACCGTCTGTAACAGAGGCAACAATCTTTGTGATTGTGGCAATGAAATAAAAGCTGTAGCTGTCACTCTGGATTTTGTAATGAACTTTATGGGTATCCAAAACTGTTTGTTAAAAAAGTAGTTATTACTATTTTATGGTCTTTAGATTTCCAGTCAGGATTTATTCTTGCTTAGTTGTGGTTCCAAACAGTAAAACCTGGACCTCATACTGTCAGTAAATCTTTTTGTCTTGAATACTTCAGGCTCACACACAGAGAATTAGTCTTAGAACTGATTCTTTTTCAGTAGCACAACAGAGCAGATCCTCAGTCCGACCCCTTCGCCTTCAACACTGTTAGCACTTATCCTACACACGGAGATTTCCAAGGCTAAGTGACCTGCATCTTCTCAGCTTTGAATGACATAAGTACCAGAGTAGCCTTGGTTCCTCCAGCCGACCTGAACACACTTCTATAGCAGCTGATGGGAATGCAGGATGCTTCTATTCATCCATCAGAGCTCACAGGGAGTTTCTACCAACACACTCAGCCTGCATCTCCCAAGATAAAGACCTCTATTAAAAAATGAGTAATATCAGCTTATGGTGGGGTGGAGTTGTGGGAGTGTGGGGGAGTTTGACCTCGGTTTGGTCATATGCCACAGCGGGACACAAAAGGCTGCATTTGACTAGCGCCTCTGTTGCTGGGAGGTTGGTGCCACAGTTGACGGATGCTTTAGGCCGATGGAAGATGGGCTTCAGAGTCAGCCATCTCAGCCTTGTGATCTAATCTGTTACCCATCATGTCATCCTGGCTCACTAATGAAAAGGCAAGGTCCTATCCATCACAGACAGCTATGGTAAATGGAATTTTAACCCTCCCATGGCCTTATAGGTGTGAACTCCTCTGAACATGTGCAAAAAGGCCTGAATGATGGACGATGATTTCAGAAGAACTCACAGCAATGGCAAATGAATACAAAGTGAGGAACAACAATCTGCCAAGGCTCAGCTTCCTGTGTGAGGTCTTGGCAGTAAATGATCACGTGTTGTGCCTCTGTTTATGAGACGCAGCAATTTTAACTACAATGTCTTCATTATTGATCTTCAGCAACATGCTAAGGATGAGTCTCAAGGGCTGACGTCTGGATATGTGATTTATCTGTCAGGGTTAGCCTTGACTAACCCTGACAGAATGATTGTTTTTCAATAGAAACGTCAGGATTCATTCAGGATAATGCAGCAGCTCCTTTCAGTTTGCTTAGTGACTAATATGTTGTTATACATCAGCCTGAAATTACAAAGTGTATTACTGTCATCACATGTCATGTCTACCTCACTCTGCCTTCTTTTATAGTAGCTGAAAAATGTACATTTGAAGCCAGAAGTTTACATACACCATGTACAAAAACACAGTCACCTTTTTTCACCTTTTGTTTCTTGAGTATTTCAAGACGATGTTCTTTACAAATGATGCCATCTATTTTATGAAGTGCACCAGTCCCTCATGCACAAGTCGCCCCACATGATGCTGCCACACTTCACAGTTCAGTTTGCATGGTAAAACAAATCCACATTTTGGACCAAAACACATTAACCTCTGGGACACCAAACATGGGTATTATGATAGCTGGATATTCCCATCATGTCTCAACTTGCACATAATAGTCTGAACAGATGAACAAGGCATTCCACAGGATGAACCAGACTGGAGCAACTCAACAAATTCCTTCCTGATTTCTGCTGACTTTCCCCACAAAACACTGTGTTCCAGGTGTGGCGTGCTTCAGTCATGTGAGACTAGATAGATATTGCTGCTATGAGATTCTTACAGAGTGATAACCTGAAGGAACGGTATGACAGAAAACTGGTGTGTGTTTTTTTTTATTTGTTTTGAAAACCATGGCATATACTGATGTCTGTATCAGTGATGAAGGTATGGCTCCTAAAGGAGAGTGTGTGCAGAAAAGGAACCCTGAGCTTAGACCTGTCACAGGATGTGATGCAACATTAAACAGCTTGACTTTTTACTGCTGTTAGAAAGAGACCTGTCATGTGTAACACATGTCCAAGTTTGCTTTTGAGTAAAAACTGTTTGATGTGGTGGTCCCACTTACTTTAAAATGAAAGCAAACATGATTAATTAACAAATTAACAAATGCTTGGTACTTTTCAAAAATATTTCACTTTCTCTCAATGGTGACCACTGTGGTGGGAGTTCACCCCGCAGTCGGTTAGTAAGTCATTTCAGCCGCCTTGCCTGCTTGTGATGATCAGAAGACCCAACAGTCCCAACAAAAAATATTCCAAACCTGCAGCACACAGAGGATGACTCTGTCTATTTTTCTGAGCTGTGTGATCCTTGCTAGTTTGTGACATCTGCAGCTTGTTTATTAAGCCATGTCTGACACAATTACACTCTACATAACATGGCTGATTCGCTCCAAACCAGTAGATGAAAACACGTCTTATTTGTTTTTTATCCTTGCTGCACCATTTTAAAAATTTGTTCAACATTTGCATGTTAATTAGATGCAAACAAAACTCAAAGCTACTGCCATGTCCATGTAGGGAATGAAACCCCTTAGCTAGGTCTGAACTCCTGAGGCAAAGTTACAAAATCTGTTAAGAGTCCTATAAACACAAGCTCTGCTCTATTGCATTGATTTCTTATCTAAGCCACCAATAATTCTTAACTAAGGTTCAATTAAGATCTTTTACTTCTCTGCAGTTTCACTGAATTACAATGAAAGCATTCATTTGGAAGGCGAGAAGCTTTGGTCTTTAAGAACTCAATGTCACCTTGTCAAGTTCAGAAGTGGTGCGTCCCAGCGCAGCTAAACCAAAGTCCTTGGTTAATCTCCCAAACAGCGCCAGCAGCCTCTCTGTTTGATACTCCAAGGTTCTTCCTCTCTGTTCCCACCAGCACTCTGTGTCTGAGCTTAAATCCAACATTAGAGGCTCTGCAGAGCTCCCAGCAGGCATGTGCTGACTCTCTGAGCAACAATGGCAGCAAAAGACAAAACAGGCGGCACATGGTTTTCCAGACTGCTGTGACATTATGTGCACTGGCAGGAGAATACTTTGTTATTGCGAAAAATTATGAATAAAAACAGGCATCTTTGAAAGATTAAAAGAGCAATGATGTTCAGAGGGGCTACTTCACATGAAACTCCTTGGTGTGTTTCCTCAGGGCTTTTTCCGTCGAAGCATTCAGAAGAACATGGTGTACACGTGTCACCGGGACAAGAACTGCATCATCAACAAAGTGACAAGGAACCGCTGCCAGTACTGTCGCCTGCAGAAGTGCTTCGCTGTGGGAATGTCCAAAGAGTGTAAGTCTATAACCCAGCTGACTTTATGACACAAGATTTTTTAAAGGTTTTTGACTTCTGGAAATTCCAGCACTCATTGTATGATGGTGTATATTTATGAAAACTAGCTTTGACTAGTTTATATCACAAATATTACTTGGAAGCAAAATTGAACCTTAAATATGATGGAAAATGGGAAGAGGAACTGTCGTGTGGAACCAGTATGTGATTTGATTATATATTATACCTGGCCCAAATTATGAACGCCCTTGGGTGTATGTGTGGACTAAAAAATGTTGCTAAAAAAAACAAAAAATCCCATTTCATGTTCAGCTTCCTGGCAGACACCGGAAGGTTTTAGATTAAACCTTTGCTGGTATTTGGAATTATTCATCATTTCATCTGCCTTGACAAAACCTCCAGGTCCATATGAAGAAAAACAGCCTCAGACAGAGGTGGGAGTAGCAAGGAATTGTGCCCTAGTAAGAGTAGCAGACCTTCAGCATATTTTTACTCAAGTACAGTAAAAATTGACAGGAAAGAACAAAGTACTGCGTAAAAAGATCACTAAAATACTGAACAATTACTCAGATTATACTTGGCTTAGAAGCAATGATGATAATTTGTGGAGTATTTTTAAGCAAGAAAAAAAAAAACAATACAAAGAATATTGTGCTGGTGTAAGTCACTCGCTATAACGGCTAACAGGCTATGTCCTACCCAGTAATATATATCAGTGAAGTCAAGTATGGCAACAAAAAAACTAACACAATGTCTCTTGTGGTGAAACATGAAATATGGTGATGGCAGAGTTTATATTGCATAAAGATAAATATATATATATATATATTAGGGATGTGCCGATCAGGTTTTTTCCTCCCGATACTGATACCGATCACCCATGAGGGCCGATACACCGATACCGATCACCGATACCGATCACATAATTATTATTATTTTTTTTTAATCATAAACACTACCGGTTACATTATGTGGAAAAAGGAACCATGAATTCACCTTAATTTAGACAAAAACTTGTTTTTAATAACTTTTTCCAAGAAGAAAACTAAACAAAACAGGCATAAATTGTACTGCTATTGATATACTACCTTTAACAGACTGATAACATATGAAGGCTCTGAAGAGGCTAAATAATACAAAGAGCCAAAATAAAACCTCTCAACATTGCCAAAAAGTTCAAGTATAAAACTTAACATTCAAAGGCAAAAACAGGTTCCATTACAATAAACAATCCAGAGTTACTGAATGAAAACTTCCTGATAGCATGGCAGCTAGCTGATTACTGCTAGCTCTGATTGGCTGTTTCTGACTGAGCGGAGAAATTATGCAGATCAGGGAGGAGATCGATTATTTTTTTAGAGATTATCTGTCTCATGTTAGGACAGCGAAAGTTTTAATACGTATGTAAAATGTATTTTTTTAAGTTAGATGCTGCAGCTTTAAGCAGAGGTTCGGTGTGAGAGTCACTACCAGGTGGAGCAGNATTTTATGCACATGCACCGTTAATGGAAGTAGGACAAGTAGATTTATTTGAATGATAATGTATCACTCATGCTGGTTTTGATGACATCCAGAATCTTTATGGGACAGCCTTTAGATCTGGCTGAAGCTTTCCGTTTGCTAGTGTGGTCTGAGATCTGCACACCAACAGTTTCTGGAGACATTAAACAGTATAAATACTGGGATGAATTCTGGTTTAATTTGATTTGGCTGACTCCAGTTGTGGGGTCCTGGTGTTGCTCAGACTGCCACACATTGAAGGCTGACTGAAAACAGCCACTGTGGATGTTTTTCTGAAGCTGACAATTAAAAATGTCTGCTGTGAAAAAGCAGCTAAAGATGTGTCCTCATGCATTAGAATGATGGGATGTTTCCCGCTGGATGGAAATAGACTCGGTACTGTTTAAAACACAAACACACACACAGATAAATGTGCTTCTACTTATATACTGAGGAAAGAGAACAGGGTAATAAATGAAAATGAAGTGCAAAATGTTACGTAGCTTTTCATAGCAATGAAACAACACGTACAGTACACTTCAAATTATGTTCTATTTTTGAAGGTGGTGGCCTAGATTGGTTCTCTGGTTCTCCGTCATCCTGTCTTTTTGCACTGCAGTGACTGTATCAGATAAAATATCGAACAGTGAATGTGAGTGGATTACCAGCAGTATCAGTGCATCGCTATCAGTCTTACAGGTTCTGACTCCTGCAGGACTTCCACTCTAGCAGCAACACTCATGTTTCATTCAGTTCTGTTTTCATTCTGTCTGGTATTTCAACCAGCCTGGAGGAGTTGCATCAGCCACAGAGGATTGTTGGACATCCTGTTGGTTTCAGCTGAGAAAGTCAGACCCAGTGGACCAACGATGAACTTGTTCCACCGTTTCTCAGTCCTGATCCTGTGCATGTGTTAACTTGCAACAAAGCAAAGAGCTATATTTACAATGCAGCACAAACATGCCAGTCATTTGAGCAACATCTTCTATTTGTGCTTTATCTTGCAGTTGTCTTGGCACATAACTAAAGGTGACCTTTGACCCAAGATTGGCAGACACATCATGGGTTGAGTGAATAAGTAAAGTAAACTTTATGTGTCAGGTTCAAGGTCACTCTGTGATCTGTATCAAAGGCAAATTGGAGTGAATTTATAATGAGCTGCTGTAGGTACACTAACTACTCAAAGTGTTTTATATGGGACAGACATTCAGGGGCGCTCACAACACACACACACATTCATACACACATACACTAGAGGTGTGTGATGCTGCATATTTTGGTATCTATCTGACGCCAAGTCAATTCAGAGCCTGTATCGCTGATACCAATACTGATACAGATACTTTTTCCTTAGACTTCAGGTCTGTAGATTTTGTTGTGAATTATTTTTGTTCAAAACTTGAACAGAATTTGGACAAAGTGTATAGCTGTCTACAAAATATTTTAATAATAACATATTAATATGGTTTGCATTTTTCTAAATAGAGTGCAAGTTGAGAAACTATGACACAACAATAAAACATTTCAAAAAGGAACCTTAAGCTAAAGTATTGATCATACATGCTAGTACTGATCCGATACTGATACTAACTTGGAATCAATATTATCAATATTTTAGATCACTCTACTATTCACAAACCCCATTCTAACCAAATGATAGCATGAGTTTCACTGCCATGCTAATATTTGATAGCAGGAAGCTGGAATAAAACTCACAACCTTGCAATTCCTTTTTAACAACAGTAATAAAGTTGCTAGAACAATATTTAGAACATTTTTCCATCCTTGCTGAAAACATATACTGTACAATTGGAGCAGAGGTCACAACACTGCAGGAGAGCAAGCCGTCACTGTACAGTTTTCACTAATATTTTAAATGATTAAGGAGTTTATATTTCAAACTGTGTAGCATATTTTATTAGAATAAATGTTGTTTTAGGAATTTTTCTGTAAGTTCTTATACAAAATTCGCAGTTAATATCTGCAGCAGGCTTTTCAAAGTAACTAGCATTAAATTATCTTTCACTGTTTTCCATGTTTATAAAAAAATTACAATTTTTCTTTTGCAATGAATGATCCATTTTGTTCTAAAATCTGTAATTAGATAGATTTTAATTTATTTTGTTAGCTTTTAGTATATATTTAGAAAATCTTTTTTGCAGCTTTGAGGTAAGTTTTACTTTGTCTGGTCTAGCATCTGTCGCTATTAGCTTGCTTAATGCAGGTAGCTGCAAGCATCAGTTTAAATTCTACCCTTTATTAAAGGGTTGAGTTTTTTTTAATTAAGATTATTAGAAAAGTAAATACATCCTTCGAGTGGCAGCAGACTCACAAGCCAGAAAAATATATGCTCCATCAGTCCTCTTCATCAGACCCACAGGGTCATTCTACTTGTGAAAACACAAGTCCCCTATAGTAATTCTCTCTAAGTGTCTACTAGGTATTCTTGTGATCTTCACTATTTTCAGTCACTGTCAGATGCTAAAATCATGTACTTTCACATTTTATGTCACTCAAGATCAGCAAATCAAGTTATTCACAAACATTTTTACCGGTTTGCTTTTTGGACCTGAGTCCAAATAGGACAGACCGTCTGTGTCAGTCATTCTACTAATCTCTTTTTAAAAAGCTACAATTACACTAAATGTTAGATTTCTGTTTACAAACTAAACCCATGTGGACTTTAAAAGCTTCTTCTCATTTGAATTTGACACATTCTTAAAATTTGAATAAACTGTCAGTTTTCCTGTCAGTTCTGCTCCCTCTTCTATATTGTCATCTATTAAGAGAATGGCACCGTGACAACAGTTTGCATTTCACAGGTTATTGGCATCCTTTGATTGCATCAGCATTTATAGCTCAGACCCACTTCATGCTTCATTAGTCCTGGTGGGGGGTGTCACTCCTTTCATTTATGCTGTTTCACACCTCAGTGGCGGCATCATAGAAAAGATGATATCTATACATCCTCAGGCTAAACCTCCCACAGGGCCGCTGATGAGAAAGGAGACTTTTCTCCTTGACTGCTGTAGAAGATCAACACCAACTGGATGCCCACTTCAAGGCCTTCTTTCATTCGACTGTTTTTATTGCAAACAGGAGATCACCTCCAAAGCTGACTGTTAGTGTCTCCAGCAAAACTTTGTAACATTTCAAACACAGTCTGTGTTTCCTATGTGCTCTGTGTGCTCAAGGCCTGGCAGCAGTCATTGACAGAAGGGACAAATGAAATTTTGACAATTTCAAATTTTGATATGCTGATCCCAATCTCAGCTGACTTTGATTCTTTTACTACATAGATTCCAACATATTAAAATAATTAGATCAATTAATCACTATTTTTTGTTCTTAATTTAACACCCAAACCCAAGCTACATCTGACCAATACAACATATCATAATACAGAAATGTGCAGAATCTCCTCGAAACTCTTTAATGGTCTGTACTTCAGTCTCTTCTATCGCACTTTCATCAGTAACAGAATCATTGGAACTTTGGTTTGTATTTTGTAGTTTAATCTTCAGTGTGTTGTCTGGGTTTAAAAGACTGAGGCCTTTATCCCTTTTTGGTTTTAAGAATGTGGTTTTCCTTGTGAACTGGATTCAATTTGTTTTCCTTGTTTCACATGTTTGAGTTTCCCAACTCTTTAGATATTTGCTTTCTACTCGCCCTTCTTCCAGCTGTGCCCTGTTGTTTTTGTTTCCCTGTGGATTTTCTTTTCCTTTCAGTATTCCCTCAGTTTTTTATTTATCTCCCTGCTTTCTATCATAGTTACCTTCCATTTTTTCATCCAAATGATTTTATTCTAATAGTCAGTCTCCACAGCATTTTAAGCCTCCAGTTTCATCTCCTTCTTGTCAGATTGTGTCTGTCTGGTCTTGTCCGTTACCCAGCTTTTGTTTCCTGCATGCAGCTTTGAATCATTTCATTCAGTTTGTGTTGTTACAAGTCTTTCTTAACTGTTTCCTTAAGATGTCATTCAGTGTAAATAATTAGTTCTCAGTGGACCCACCTGGATGAATATTGTTTTGTCTCTATGTTTGGGTCAGAGTCTGCTGGCCCAGTTAAGAGTTTAATGGATGATTGCATAGATCTTCACATGGCCATAACTTAACAATTCTGTAATAATCTTTGATTAATTTTATTCTTCTAAAAAAGTGAATGTTGGGTTTCCTTACTGTAACCCTGAACCACCAAATGAAAAGAAATGCAGTTCATTCATCACTGAGTCAGCTGAGTCATTTTTTTAAACCAAGCAACTGAAATAAATTAACATTTCAATTATCTCTCTAATTCATCGAGTTTCTGTATAATAAATGAAATAGGTGTTGTGTTAAAGTCCAATATGGATATGAAATCAATGAAACAAATTGTTCAAATTTGGTTATCTTGGAATTATTATTTCAATACATTCCACAAGTTGGACAGACTGAACAACATCAGCATGGAAGATGAACGGCAGCGCCGTTGGTAGGTTGGACTTCCTGCAGGAACTCTTTGCTGGGCCTTCTGCCAAAATGTCTGTGTGTGAGAACCATCTGAGTAAAATGGAGCCGCCTGTGGTAAACTCAGTTGACTAGATTGATTTGGAAAGGATCACATCTGTCTATGTAAGGTCCCACAGTTGACCATGCAGGTCAAAGGTCAAACACCAAGCATGAAATCAAACCAACTGTCTGTAGACCTCATACACTGAATTGTCTTGAGGCAGAAATCCAGAGAAGAATCCAGAAACATTTCTGCTGCTTGGAGGTCAGTGAACTGAACGGTGGAGGAAGCCAGTAGCCAGCAGGACTCTTCCTGGAGCCGCTGCCCTCTGAACTGAGCCATCAGCTCAGAGCAGAAGGGCTTCAGTCAGGGAGGAGGCCAAGAACCTGATGGTCTCTCTGTCAGAACTGCAGCGTTCCTCTATGGAGAGAGGAGAAACTTCCAGAAGGACAACATGTTCTGTGGCCAGAGAGCCACTCAATAAAAGTGTCATGACAACCAGTCTGGAGTTCACTAAACGGCACCTGAAGGATCTCAGACCAGAACAAACAAGATTCTCTGGTGTGGATGCCAGTAATGTTTGAAGGAAACAGGCATGGTTCATCACCATAACTACAGTGACACATGGTGGTGGCAGCATCATGCTATGGGGATGTTTTGCAGCAGGAGGAACTGACACACCAGTCAGGATGGAAGGAAAGATAGATGCAGCCATGAACAAAGACATGCTGGATGAAAACCCACTGCAGAGCATCCTGACCTCAGACTGGGGCGACAGTTCAACCCAAAGCACATGATCCAGATCTGAAAGGCTTCAGAACCAATCTGTGAACGTCCTGAAGGGGCCAAACCAGAGTCCAGACACGAATCTGATTGACATCTCTGGAGAGAGGTGAACATGGCTGACAGACGTCTCCATCCAACCTGATGGAGAAGAACGGAGCAAACAGCCTAAAGAGAGGAGGCTGAGCTGGAGGCTGCAGGTTCAGACTGGAGGCTGTTAAAGCTGCCAGAGGAGATCAACTAAGTATTATGCAAAGGCTGTAAATTTCCTGGCTTTCTACTTTTAATAAATATGCAAAACACCAAAACTTTTCACCACATTTTTACAATAGAGTATTTGTGTTGTTGATTTTTCAGGAAAGATATTCATGTAATACAATTTGGAATAAGGCTAGAACACGAAATGTGGAAAAAGTGAAGCGCTGTGAAAACCTTCCAGACACGTTGTAGGTTTGCTGCTAATTCACAGCTTCAGCTGATCTGTTACAGCAGGTGTTCTCACTTCTAGCTGTGGGAGTGGGCACACTGCGACACACTGTGACACACTGTGACACACTGCATAGGGCTTCCACATAATGAGAGTTGGGGCCACTTTGCAGTGCAACAGGTCCTGGCTACATCAGCCTATCTGCTGTACAGTTCAGACTTCTTTCACACCTCTAAATGTCTCTCAGTCTTCCCCGTTTGCAGTTGCTATGGTACACCTTCTCTCTAGTAGATTATAAAATGGTGTCTCCCCTGCTCTCCTTTGCTTTCCCCTAAGTACCATTAAGCTTAATCTCAACGCTGCGCTGGCAGCAAGGAATTATTGTCATTCCTCGACACCCACCTGGTTGCTGTTGGTGAGTTGCCATGTTAAGTGCTGTGGCAAGCAGCCCGGGTGCCGCAGCACTCCAGATAGATGGTGTTTATTTACCTCTGCATCTGTTTACTTGCCCTGTGCAGAGCTTGGCAGCAGGCAGATGGCTGCCGGCAGCTCCTCAAACGACCACCAGCCATGCACCAAGCGGAGAGGAAACAAAGTCGCTCCAGCAGGGTGTAAAGCAGCCATAAAAACTGCAATAAAGAGACGAACAAAAAACAGGGAGCAACCTTACACAGTGGAGGAGAATAGAGACGACCCTCCTGAAAAGCTGAGGGACATCAGGTTGTTGTTAGGCACTTCTGAGAAAAGTGTGTTTAGCATCTTGTCAGAAGACCGGTCGATGATCCTTCATCCCCTCATGAGAACTCTCCAGAAACACCTGCCACTCTCCCATTCACAGCTCTGGATCAGAACCTGGCAGCAAACAGCAACATCCTTTAGGTGTCAGCTCACAGCTGAAATCACAACCTGTAATCCTGAACTCATCCTGCTTACAACTAAAATGGTTTTAGCTTGCTCAAAACACAAGAACTAGAGCTAATGTAACAGCAGTTAAAATGGATGTTCAACTACGAGACCCAGAACAAATTTTTCCCAAAGCTTAATTCATTTAAACTTTCACTTCCCCTGACCATCTCCTCTGTAGAACATGATGCTGAGTGGTAACTCCTCCTGCTGCAGCAGTGTGGATCTCAGATCAGCAGCTAAATGTCTGACAAATACTTTGATTGTGAAATTATAAGCTGTGATCTTCACCACTAAGAATAAACAAACATTTCTCTGGATTGGAAGTAATATTAACATCTTGGAGCGGCTCAGGCAGAGTCCTGACGTCCACCTGATGGAGATATGTGGAGGAAGCTAAATATTAAGGGAATGGCAGGGAGTCCTTCCATCTTCAAAGACTAGGAACTCATCACCAAGGGTAAATAAATCTTCAAAATAGTAAGCATGCAAAAAGCTGCTCAGCAACTGCAGCAAGAGTTTGACTGATGTGCCAGTTTTAGCACAAAATGTAAATCAAGACAGTTACATAATTGATCTGAAAATTGAATCTTATTTTCTTTTGGGAGCTGCAAAAGCAAAACAATCAGTGCAGCAGCAGCTTGCAGTTTCTTAAAAATCTTTTAAAAAATTAATCATGCGCAAGGATTCAGTTGTTTTTATTTCATAAACTGTTTCAGCCCCCCACCGCTCCGACATATCTGATCTGACTGACTTGTATTGTTGAAAAATTTCAACCATTTCAAAAAGCTGAGCACTCTCTCTCCATATCATTCCAACACATTCCAAGATGTTCTCACTGTGAGGAGTCTTGTGGTTAAACATAGTCTGATTGTTTTTCTCCAGGAAAACGATTCTGTTTCCTGAGAAAGGTTCTGAAAAAAGGTTATCCAGTATCCAAAGTAGTCTTGACGGAGAGTTCAGTTATATGCAGTCTTGTAAAGATATTTTCTACTTTTATTATGTTTCAACTACAAAGTGAAGTGGAAAACTGCTTTGGTAGAAATAGAACTTCACTGCCAAAAGCCCTTCTGTGGCCTTTAGGATCAGATTTACTCACTAATGTGAAATATTCAGTCACAACGTACACACACATTCCTACACTTTAATATCCAATCTGTCAATTTCTCATGGCTTTAACCATTTTTACTGATATTGTTAAAAGTTGAGTGCATCTGTTCAGCACTCTCTACTGGAATTAATCAATTGGAATCCAGATTAGGATTAATCAGGGATCCAGTTATTATTAGCTAAATGTAACTTAAAGAAAATGGGTTTTTAGCCTTGATTTAATATCCTTCTCTGTGCTGCAGTCGTTAATTCCACTTTTACGGTTCTTTCTGAGTTTGGTTGCCATCTTGACTCACGTCAACTTTTATTGTTTCTGGTCTGAAGAGTTTCAAAGTTTCTGTGTCGTAGTTTAATTTGTTCATTGTGTATTTTTTTTAATATGGTAATAAGACGTTATGTTGTACTTTGAGTTTAGTTTCCTATTTCCGGCTAATTTGAGGTTTAGTTTTATAAGGTGGTTTATTAAACATTTTCTGCAGTGCTTTAGTTTCATATCTTCTCTACTCTGTTCCTTATCTGTTCATTAAACTCACATGTTCAGTAATTAAACTCACTAGTTTGGTTCTCTTACTCCACATCCTGCTGCCACCAGTCTGTTCCCATCTCTTGAGTTCTGTTATTAAACTCATTTGTTCTCCATGGTTGTGTCATCCTTGTCTCTGCATTTGGATCCTCTTTAAAACCAAATCTTGTGACTATTTAAGGGGAAAACCAGACTTGCCAAGAAATGCTGTAACACCAAAGATCAATATCCAAGCAAACACATTTTTTTTTCCTTTTCAGTTCCTATTATACTATTTTTTTCCATCCATCTATCATCCATTGTCTTCTGGTTATATAGAATCTGATCGTGGGGGTAGCAGCCAAAGTAAAGACCCCCAGACTTCCCTCTCCCCAGCCACTTGTTCCAGCTCCTCCTGGGTAACCCCAAGGCATTCCCAGGCCAGCAGAGAAACATAGTCCCTCCAGCGTGTCCTGGGTCTTCCCCGGGGCCTCCTCCAGGTGGGATGTGCCCAGAACACCTCACCAGGGAGGCGTCCAGGAGGCATCCTGACCAGATGCCCGAGCCTCAACTGGCTCCTCTTGACGTGGAGGAGCAGCGGCTCTACTCTGAGTCCCTCACGGATGACTGAGTTTCTCACCTTATCTCTAAGGGAGAGCCCAGCCACCCTACAGAGTAAAATCATTTCGGCTGCTTGTATCCGTGATCTCATTCTTTCGGTCATGACCCAAAGCTCATGACCATAGATGAGGGTGGGAACATAGATCGACCGGTAAATCAAGAGCTTCGCTTTTTGGCTCAGCTCTCTCTTCACCATGACAGACTGGTACAGAGGCTGCGCTGATCGCCTGTCAATCTCCAGCTCCATTTTTCCCTCATTCATGAACAAAATCCCGAGATACTTCAACTCCTCTACTCGGGGCAGGACATCCCCCCAGAGCCAGGGAAGGCTCTTTGCAATTGTTTAAATACAAAGGTAAAATTCTAACAAACATGAATAACAACAGTTTAATTTTTACCTAAAACATATCTTAGATAACTGAAGTTCTAATTGATATGAATATATCTCTCAGTCTGTACCTAGCTGTGATTATTTCATGTGATGAGACGGTTGAACGTGGAGCTCAGCTGCCATGAGGGTTTATGGTGTCACTGTGGGCTCAGGGAAGGCTGTGCTGATTAGAACAGCAGAGTTGGGGGTCTCTGTGTTGTCTGTAGAGAAAAGCTGCTACCACTGAATGAAGTCAGAGAATTCAGTACAGGGACTGAAACTGCAGAAGAAAATCACTGCTCAAACTCTCTGCTGTATATGAACACATAACAAGTGTTTCTTCTCAGAAAAAGAGGAATGTCTGAGAAAATCTTTTCAATGTGTAACCGTATGAAGGAAAACTGAAAAACATGTTAAACTAAAGTAGCCTTTATATTATCTACAGTGGTCTTTAGTGAAAATAATCAAATCTAAATGTAGTTTCAATATTTACAGGATAACTTTTGCTGTAGTCTCTTGGATTGTAGTTGTTTTAAGATGGTAGGTATCAGGTTTTGTCTTACCACCGTAAATACACATTACCTTTGACCTCTAGGAAAATGTAACTTGGATTATTTAGTCTGTCTCACTGAAATAAAGATCACATCCAAGCACACATGCTTTTATTCTTACATTGCTTACATGTTGAAAGTGTCATTATGGCGGGACGTCCTCAAAATATGCATGCCCAGGACGAATAGTACAAAATAATGCAAAAATCAGAATGTTCCACCGTCTGTGTATGGAAGTGTTTGGGTGTTCCAGAGTAGCGATGAAATGTGACTGACTGGAGGGTTGCAGTGTTAACACAAGCTGGCGAGCCACGAGATGTGATTTAGGAAGACAGCAGCTTGGTAAATACATCTCACCCCCAGCTGAGGAAATCAATTACCTCTGCACTTCAAGCAAATTACTGGGAGCATGAGCAGATACATCCAAATGATGCATTAAACAAGAGGCCATGAAAATATATAGCTTTTTAACACCATGTACAGGGTGCAGAGGGAAGCAGTGGAGCACCAGGCCTGATGTAGAGCCTCTTATCACTGCTTCTGAAATCTTTATTAGATTTATCACAGTTATAAAAAAAAACAAAAAAACAATTGTGTTTTATTTCCATCTATCCAGAACCGATGCTAGGTCCAATCAAACTAAAGGTGAAGAAAATAATAGACTTCTAAGGCATATAAGCTTAGAAGAAACTAAGGTCCTCCTCCTTCAATGTCTTGATATTGTACACACAACTGCATTATTGCATCTGATGTGATTCAAATAATAAAGTCATCCATCTAATGAAGTATTTTCCCTCTGGATTAAAAATGATATTAAATCAATACTGAAAAACAACAATGTGCAAGCGACACTATTACAGAAGTACAGGCCGATCTCCAATCTTCCATTCATCAATAGAATTATAGAAAAAGCTTCACTTCCTAACAATGACCAACTGCCTTGATGTCATTTAGTCTCAGTACTGAGACTGCCCTGGTCAAAATGTTCAATGACTTCCATTTTAACACAGACTGTGGAAGAACCACAGTTCTGGTTCTGTTGGACCTCAGTGTTGACCATGACATATTACTGAATCGACTGGAGAGTTGGGTCAGACTCAACTGGTTCCAATCTTATATAAAGAACAGGGATTTATTTGTTTCAATAGGAAACTTCTCATCAAAGTGGACAGAAGTCACATGTGAGATCCAAGGTTCAACCCTAGGATCCCTCTTAATATCTACATGCTCCCATTGGCTCGGGTTATAATAGGAAATAAAATTAGCTACCATAACTACACAGATGATAGTTATCTACATAATGATGTCACCAGGTGACTCTGAACCATCCAATCACTGAACAGATGCTTAGAACAAATAAATATGTGGATGTGCCATAACTTTCTGCAGCTGAAGGAAAACTGAAGTTATTATCTTTGGACCTAAAGAGGAAAGATTTAGAGTCAACACTCAGCTTCAGTTTTACAGAGAGAAACTAGAGATCAGACTGAAATCTGGGTGTAGTGATGAACTCTGACCTGAACCTTCAGAGACACATAAAGACAGTTACAAAGTCGGCCTTCTATCACCCAAAGAACATTTTCAGGATTAGAGGACTAATGTCTCAGCAAAAAAACATTTTCTCCTCTAATCCTGAAAATGTTCTTTACTGCAACAGTAAACAGTGTCTTCACAGGTTTGATTAAAAAATCAATCCTCCAGCTGCAGCTGATCTACTGCTGGAGTTCTGACTAAAACCAGGAAAATAGAGCACATCACCTAGTTCTAGATTGCTCCAAAAGCAGGAAGCAGAGTATAGTGCAAGGCATTATGGGTAAATACAACCAAAACAAACATGTAAATCCTTCCACAGAGAGAACAGACTTTAAAATACTGTTGTTAATTTATAAATCCCTGAACGGCTTAGCGCCACAATACATTAAGAATCTGCTGTTTTATTAACTTTCCAGTCCTCTCAGATCTTCTAGTTCTGGTTCTGCTTTGCATCAGAACCAAACATGGACAAGCAGCATTCAGCTTCTATGCACCACAAATATGGAACAAACTTCCAGAAAACTGCAAAACAGCTGAAACACTGAGTTCCTTCAGTATACACAATAAACACAGAGGGTCTTTATTTTAAACTAGGGCATAACACTTGACTGTTGTCTCATCAGACTAGAAAGGTCCCATGGGAGACTGAGCTCTTGACAAAAGGCCCGGCTCAGTCATTGTCTCCAGCTCCCCTTGTTAGGATTCCAAAAGTGCAGTCTGCTGCTGATCACGATGATTATGCTGTGTTGAGTAATAAAACCTGGTAATCTCCTGCTGTGACTGACTTCAAAGATCTGCATCTAATGAAGTACCAGGGTTCATGAACTGAACAGACACACCTGAGCTTTAGATGGAGCTCCCGTCTGCCTCACATGTACAACATTATTATTATTAAGATATATTTCAAAATTTCTGATATATTAGCGACACAATACACCTTAAATATAAAGTGAGCATCAGGGATATCAGCTTTGGAATCTGCCTTGTAAACAATCTGTCTCCATTTTTGTCTACACTGTGCTCAGTGTCTTCTTCAGTGGTTTTTGTTACATTGCCTTTTATGGTTCTTGGTGCAGCGCCACCACAGGCGAGAGGGGAACTGGTTTTTCAAAGGATTTGGTTGGTTCGACACAGTGCAGCGTGAAAGCGAACTGCACCAGCTGAAAATTTAACAAATGTTGTCATTTTGGTCACCAATGGAACAGAGTCTACTGGACTATTAAGTGTGAAAACATCCTAAAATTCCCTCTATTGGAGTTCTATTCACATCACATGTTGGATGTGCTTGACCTTGAGATTATCCTCTCAGAAGACATTTTACTGTCTCCACTTCCTAAGTTGCACTGTCTGTATAAAAGTCTCAGGATTAACCTGAAAGATGTGATTTGTTCTCCTCCAGCTGTTCGGAACGACCGGAATAAGAAGAAGAAGGAAAGTCCGAAGCCAGAACTGGCAGAGAGCTACGAGCTGACAGCGGAGCTGGAGACCATCATCGAGAAGATCCGTAAGGCCCATCAAGAAACCTTCCCCTCCCTCTGCCAGCTTGGCAAATACACCACGGTGAGTGTTCAGCCAGAAGAGGCACACATTCCTCTTTACTGTTGGATCAATGGGGACCTGGGTGTTTTCATTCATTTACAGTATGTTATCTGACTCATGGAATTGTGCTTCTTGGATCCTGGCTGACAAATTTGCCATCAGCATATTGATAATCAATTTCTTGCACTTCACTCTTAATCCCCATTTAATTCAGCTGGAGCCCCCAGTTGTACAGTTATCACTGTCTGGACAAATCCTCCACAGAACCTTTTACTCTTTGCCATTAGGAATTGATTGGACATCAAGTGTGATGGAAGGCCAGTGGAAGGGATCATTATATTACTGTAAACATCCTGACCTCAGGGTTTGTTCCTCCCACTACGGAGCATTAATTTAATCTTTATTTAAACTCAGAACTTGCTGAGACCCAAAAAATGAAAAAAAAAATAAAAAAAATAAAATAGTGTAGCAAAATAGCATCTTCAGATTCTTTTCAACTCCTCTTCAACTTTTGACAAGTTGGAAAAGTTTGACTGATGCATCAAACACAGCTTGCATTATTACCATCTTCTATAAATGTACAACTGAGCGAAGCTGGATGTCAAAAATGCTTGTCAATGCTGGAGATGGGTTTATATTCCACTGATGTGAAACCCCCTAAACACGAGTCCCACCAATGAATGATGGAAAGGCCTGATAGCGAGGGGAAACCAGGGTCTTATAGAAAGATGTCATCAGTCGGACACATCAGGGTCTGATTGTCTCTGAGCATCAAACTGTGTAGAGAAAATATCCAACAAAGCCCTGTGTAGATCTACTTTCCTTATCCGCCCTGAGGGGCAGCACTGTGCTGAGTAGAACTGTGAAAAAGATGGAGGTCATGAAACTAACGGCCTCAACACCTTGTTACGCCTTGACAGGAAAATGTTTGGAGCTCTAAGATGGCTGATAGCTGGAAAGAAAGTGGTGAGCAGTTGCTGACTGACACGCAGACACAGCAGCATTGAGACGGAGCTGACAGTCTAATATGCTTGTTTTCCAGCCGACTTACATATAGATTACAGCTGACGGCTGTGAGCCATGATTGGCACCCTGCTCTGCGGTGGGATGGGCTGGGGGGCGTCTGGGGACTGATTTGGTGATGTTAGTTTGTGAGAAATCTCACACACCTGTCAGTCATTAGGGTTGGGTTGGCCTACTAACCCCACCCTAAACATGTTTATATGAAAATAATCAAAGGCAACAGAGGCCCTAATGAGCAATAATGTGTCTCTTATTACAGTGATGAGATCCATTCAGTCAGTGACAATAGGTTTCACGGCAGAGCGGTGGAAGTGATGCTAAAGTAGGGCAGTCAGCAGCTTTTAGCTCTCTGCTGAGCGCAGCTGCTCGTCGTCTCAGCGACAGTCAGCTTCCATCTTCATAACCACGTATTTCCCCCTTCTCAATACAAACACAAAGCTCCTAATCGCTGTAACCCTTCTTTGCTCCACCCTCATCCGTCTCTCATGAGACGTTTCTTCCATTTAGCCACGTAAACAGCCTGCATTGAGCTAAACTCCAAGGCTGAAAATAGTCAAACAAAAGAGAAAATATTGCTTTCCAGTGATGATACATAAGCTGGTGTTTGTTGTTTATTGGAGTCGACAGTCGGGCCTCTGATAAAGCTGTAATCTGGATCAGTGGTAATTATGCTTGCTCTCAGGCGTCGAGGAGTTCCTCATTATTTCAAGGGATTGGATCCTGATGCAGCTTTTGACTTCTCCTCAACAGAAACAGAGGAGGAGCGCCGGCTTTTCCGTAGATTAGGTTAAAGCTCCAATTATGTGGTGAAATATTCAAATCCTAGTCTGCGGTGATTTAGGAGTTCACTGGCGGGTTAGCACAGATAGCTCCACAATGAATAACCCTCCGCTGACAGTGATGGTGATGAAAAACGAGCCTGGCACTTTCAAAGACAAACTAAAGCATTAGTCGTCAACGAGGAGGCCGAGCGGGCGGCCGCCGCCGCAGAACACGCCTCGGCCTGCAGATATTAGCCACATTACGCTTTGTCCGCTCTCTCCATCCATCTCAGGTGGCGGCTGCCTCCACAGCCGTCCCCCTTTCTGCATGTGTGCACTGGAGCCTGCTGATGTACCTCTTGGTGCTCGTTTCTACACTGCCAGGCTTTTTTTTAATGCAGCAACTTGTCTAATTTGTTTGGAAAAATGAACTTAAATGAAATTAGGATTCCCTGGTAACGTCCCTGTTTCCCTCTATCGAATTATGGGACTGGTGTAATTGACTGAGATTGCTGGGTGGGGGGAAGAAGGTTGGAGGAGGTTTTAAAAAAAGCCTAACGGTAACACCTCGTTACGCCCGGCTCGGCCCTGTTTTTCATTGTGCTTTCCCTCCTCAGCCAGAGGGCAAAACAAGATAAGTTGCTTTAATATCTGCCACTGTCACGTTCTTCACCCTGTCCATTGAGAAACAAACACTCTGTTACCCACATTGAATCTCCACCTCCTCCCTTCCCATCAAACTGAACGTCAATCAGTGGAATGTGCTGTTGTGTCGACTGCAGCTCGTTGACTGTGATTTAACACAGTCTTAATGTGCCTCTCACTTAACCCCTATCATACTTAATGATCTTTTTCTCTCTTAACTGTCTGCTGCCGCCCTCTTTCTCCCATTGTCTCTGTGGTGGCCTAACAGTAGATCCTTTGAGTGTGACAGTGTCCAGCAGCTGCCTCAGGGGGACGGATGTACGCAGCTGCCTGTCTCTTCAGTCACTTCACTGGCTGCTGTCCTCCAGCCCCCAGCCTCCTCCATGGGCTGGACCCCATATGCTGATTACACATTGGATGTTATATGAGTTTGTCCCTTTTTCCAGTTGCTTCCTCTTCAGTAATATATTTATGATAAACAAAATCAGTTTCAGAACAACCCTGACTTGTGGGAGAATGTTCCTGGGGCCATTTTAGTTTGTAGAAGAAATCAACATTTTGACAGGAAAAATTACTTAAACGGGCAGGGTTATGTAAAGTTCTGGGGTTTTTTGTTTTATATCAGGTTATGATGTTATTCTCTCATCAAAAATGTGCCTGGAGTGCTGCCTAGATACGTTCATGCATGTTTGAGGAATCATTTAATCGCTCATAGCAACCACTGAGCTGTTCAAAACGCCTGACTGCACCTAGCTCCACCTTCAAGGCAAAGCTCCTCCCCAGAGCTGCAGTTTCCCAGCTTCTGAGCTGACGCCTCACTGAGCAGCCCTCCCACACTAAGTTCCTACAGACTAGCCAGCAGAAATTAGCCAGCATGTGGTGGAACTGCGCCTCTGCTGAGCTCATCATATCTGAGCTGCTTCTCAGTGCTACGCTGGCTGGTAAAAATAGACGGTTAAAAGAGGAATGATGCTGTGATGACTTCCTGAAGGCAGAGTAATAAAAAGAGCAGGAGCTTTTTAAAGTGACACAGGCCTAATTTCAAGACGTTAATTTACTAAATCAATTAGTAATCAAACACATAATACTGCCCCTTTAATTTGTTCAAAGAATGAAATAGCTGGTTAAATATTCATAAAATCTAGAAAACAGTCATTTGTCAGAAACTAACTACAGAAGTAGTAGTTAGTATAGTGTATTTTCCAGGCACATAGTGCCATTTTATAACACAATAAAGTATGTTAACTTTAACTATTCTGAAAATGCTGCGCATATCAAATATGACCTAAAAAATTTAACGCCTTCAAATTGGGCCTCTGTCACTTTAAGAAGCTCTGCCTTCAGGAAGCCATCACAACATGTCTCAACTATTAACCCCTTAACAATGTTTTTACCACATTTCACTGATAATTAGCTCCTATTGTGAGATCAGCAGATGCACAGTGCAGCTAGGTGTTTGCTAATTGCTGCTGGCTAATCTGAAGGAGCTGAGTTTAGGAGTCAAGGGGAAGGGCTGCTTTGTGAGGCGGAAGCTTAGAATTTTGAAAACTGCACCTGGAAGGTGGAGCTAAGTCCAGCCAGGCATTTTGAACAGCTGAATGGTTGCCATGAGAGACTGAGGGATTCCCCAACAATCCATGAAAGAATCAATATAACACTTTTGATCAAAGGATGACATCATAACACGATGTAAAGCTAAAAAGAAAGTTAATTTTACTGCTTACCTTTCCCCTCTCATTCCCTGATTTTCTCACTGAACTGTCTGAGAAAATTTAGCTTCCACTTTTTTCATTTTCTTCACTGTAGCTTCTTCATCTCCAGCCTCCCTTCTTCTACTCCTGTATGTGTGACTCTGTGCTGTATAGCTGTACTAATGGCAGTCCCAGCTCACTGCTACCTGTCACTACTGGTCCTTTGCATCCCATCCCTGCTCACTGACACTGTTACCCTCATTATCGCAGGGCGCTTCCACCCAGCTCAGTGTTTCTGAGAGCTCGGGTCGTATGGAACCTCTTGACTGTATATTACTATGATGTGGAGCAGAGCCAGGAGGGCGCAGTGAGCAGATAGTTAGCAGCAGCTCCTTGTCCTGACTCCCTGTGTTTGTATGTTGTAGAACTCGAGTGCGGACCACCGTGTGAGGCTGGACCTGGGCCTGTGGGACAAGTTCAGTGAGCTGGCCACCAAGTGCATTATCAAGATCGTGGAGTTTGCCAAACGAGTGCCTGGCTTTACAGGGCTGACCATCGCTGATCAGATCACACTTCTGAAAGCCGCCTGCCTGGACATACTGGTGTGTGTTCCTGCTTTTATTCTGAAAGAGCATGCTTGTTTATCATCATTTGTTTTTTTCTGTTTCAAAGCTGATCTACCAACTTCAAAAAGATATCTTTTTGAAGCTGAATAGTGATCAAAGTTTGCTTGGGTCAGTATTAACATTTTATTCCCAAAGGAGTTGAACATGTTCATACACAAATTGGCAACTAACAGTAAAATTTTGCATCAACACAATACAATTGCATTTTCTTTTGTTGCATGAAACAGTGTAAATGGGACAGGTCATATTTTTGAAGTTGGGTTCTATGTTAATGTTATGACCAATAAATATGGTTCCAGCAGTAGATCACCCTTAGCAACCTCCATTTGATGAATCTAATAACTGGTGAGAGCAGGCCGGACATCCATCGTCTGCACCTGCTTGTCCTTCCAGGGTTGTGGGGGGCTGGTGTTTATCTCCAGCTGTCATTGGGCGAGAGGTGGGGGCACTCTGGACAACATCAACACATCTCCATCAACACAGAGACACACAGGACAGACATGCATGCTCACTATTTAGTGCAGTGGTGCCCAAAGTCGGTCCTGGAGGCCCGGCATCCTGCGTGTTTTAGTTCTCACCCTGGATCAAATGATGGCTCATTAGAAGGCCTCAGAAGAACAATGACTTGCTGAAATGGTTGATGTCACCACCAGGGAGAGAACTGAAACATGCAGGATGCCGGCCCTCCAGGACCGACTTTGGGCAGCCCTGATTTAGAGAGACCAGTTTGCAGTCATGTTTATGGACTGTGGGAGGAAGCCGGGGTACCAGGAGACAACCCACCCACACAGAAAGACCTCAGGCTGGGATTCAAACCTATGACCTTCCTGCAAGAAAACAGTACGACTGACTGCGCCACCATCTCGACTCGAAAACTTTCAGTTGGTGGGTGGTAGACCATTGACAGTCAAGGTCTTCAGTGTAGATAACCATTGAAACACAAAATACAAAGCTGTTTGTTGATAAAAAAGAGCATTTACATGAACTGCTGTGGCATCTTGTAGGACTTTGCGGTAACANAGGCCTAATTTCAAGACGTTAATTTACTAAATCAATTAGTAATCAAACACATAATACTGCCCCTTTAATTTGTTCAAAGAATGAAATAGCTGGTTAAATATTCATAAAATCTAGAAAACAGTCATTTGTCAGAAACTAACTACAGAAGTAGTAGTTAGTATAGTGTATTTTCCAGGCACATAGTGCCATTTTATAACACAATAAAGTATGTTAATTTTAACTATTCTGAAAATGCTGCACATATCAAATGTGACCTAAAAAATTTAACACCTTCAAATTGGGCCTCTGTCACTTTAAGAAGCTCTGCCTTCAGGAAGCCATCACAACATGGCTCATCTATTAACCCCTTAACAATGTTTTTACCACATTCCACTGATAATTAGCTCCTATTGTGAGATCAGCAGATGCACAGTGCAGCTAGTTGTTTGCTAATTGCTGCTGGCTAGTCTGAAGGAGCTGAGTTTAGGAGTCAAGGGGAAGGGCTGCTTTGTGAGGCGGAAGCTTAGAATTTTGAAAACTGCACCTGAAAGGTGGAGCTAAGTCCAGCCAGGCATTTTGAACAGCTGAATGGTTGCCATGAGAGACTGAGGGATTCCCCAACAATCCATGAAAGAATCAATATAACACTTCTGATCAAAGGATGACATCATAACACGATGTAAAGCTAAAAAGAAAGTTAATTTTACTGCTTACCTTTCCCCTCTCAATCCCTGATTTTCTCACTGAACTGTCTGAGAACATTTAGCTTCCACTTTTTTCATTTTCTTCACTGTAGCTTTGTCATCTCCAGCCTCCCTTCTTCTACTCCTGTATGTGTGACTCTGTGCTGTATAGCTGTACTAATGGCAGTCCCAGCTCACTGCTACCTGTCACTGCTGGTCCTCTGCATCCCGCCCCTGCTCACTGACACTATTACCCTCATTATCGCAGGGCGCTTCCACCCAGCTCAGTGTTTCTGAGAGCTCGGGTCGTATGGAACCTCTTGACTGTATATTACTATGATGTGGAGCAGAGCCAGGAGGGCGCAGTGAGCAGATATTTAGCAGCAGCTTCTTGTCCTGACTCCCTGTGTTTGTATGTTGTAGAACTCGAGTGCAGACCACCGTGTGAGGCTGGACCTGGGCCTGTGGGACAAGTTCAGTGAGCTGGCCACCAAGTGCATTATCAAGATCGTGGAGTTTGCCAAACGAGTGCCTGGCTTTACAGGGCTGACCATCGCTGATCAGATCACACTTCTGAAAGCCGCCTGCCTGGACATACTGGTGTGTGTTCCTGCTTTTATTCTGAAAGAGCATGCTTGTTTATCATCATTTGTTTTTTTCTGTTTCAAAGCTGATCTACCAACTTCAAAAAGGTATCTTTTTTGATGCTGAATAGTGATCAAAGTTTGCTTGGGTCAATATTAACATTTTATTCCCAAAGGAGTTGAACATGTTCATACACAAATTGGCAACTAACAGTAAAATTTTGCATCAACACAATACAATTGCATTTTCTTTTGTTGCATGAAACAGTGTAAATGGGACAGGTCATATTTTTGAAGTTGGGTTCTATGTTAATGTTATGACCAATAAATATGGTTCCAGCAGTAGATCACCCTTAGCAACCTCCATTTGATGAATCTAATAACTGGTGAGAGCAGGCCGGACATCCATCGTCTGCACCTGCTTGTCCTTGCAGGGTTGTGGGGGGCTGGTGTTTATCTCCAGCTGTCACTGGGTGAGAGGTGGGGGCACTCTGGACAACATCAACACATCTCCATCAACATAGAGACACACAGGACAAACATGCATGCTCACTATTTAGTGCAGTGATGCCTAAAGTCGGTCCTGGAGGCCCGGCATCCTGCGTGTTTTAGTTCTCACCCTGGTTTAACACACCTGGATCAAATGATGGCTCATTAGAGGCCTAAGAAGAACATTGACTTGCTTCACATCAATGATGGTTGATGTTACCATCAGGGAGAGAACTGAAACATGTAGGATGCCGGCCCTCCAGGACCGACTTTGGGCAGCCCTGATTTAGAGAGACCAGTTTGCAGTCATGTCTATGGACTGTGGGAGGAAGCCGGGGTACCAGGAGACAACCCACCCATACAGAAAGACCTCAGGCTGGGATTCAAACCTACGACCTTCCTGCAAGAAAACAGTACGACTGAGTGCGCCACCGTCTCGACTCGAAAACTTTCAGTTGGTGGGTGGTAGACCATTGACAGTCAAGGTCTTCAGTGTAGATAACCATGAAACACAAAATACAAAGCTGTTTGTTGATAAAAAAGAGCATTTACATGAACTGCTGTGGCATCTTGTAGGATTTTGCTCTTGGTTCTGCTCTGAATCTTGTATCTGGAATCTAATCACTGTTAATGAAGTAAATACTCTACAGCTTTGTTTATACTAGAACGCCTGGAAACTGCTCGTATTTTCATATGCTGATTGAGAAAATGTTCCACATTTACACAGTGCCACCATGCATCAGCTGTAGTTGTTATGCCAAACCACTATGTGGCGCTGTGATTTTAGCATGTCTTTGAATGAACATGCATTTCTGACTCTCAGCTTCCACCTCACAGTAAACAGTAACTCATTTCTGTCTCCCAGGAACCAAGTGCTCATGTAACATATTCCTCATCAGAAACTGAACAGGTTCAGTCAGCACAACACAGCACTATGTGATCCGCCATGTGTAGAATAAACCCCACAGCCGTGTGTAGGGTCACAGCTGTGGAGCACTTCACACCTTCATGGGAGGTTTTACAGAAAAGCTTCACTCAGACCTGATTTAAAAAGTGCTGATGTGAGAGAATCCAGTCACTGGTGTAAACAAGCCACTGGGTCTCAACTGGTTTATTTGAAGAGCGGCTCCATGTAAATGGGAGCCTAAGATAGTTAACTATCGACAAAAAAAACTATTTAGATGCACCATTTGTCTGATTGCTTGGTTAAAATAGACAACAGTTTGCATGACTGTTAGAAAGTGTTTTTAGCTGACATATGTTTCTTCATCTATCTGTATTTGCTGATTGGATCAGACTGACAAATAGCTTTTAATGATTCAACCAATCTGGAAAAGTGGAATTCTCCCTCAAATGTCACTTTGGAAACTTTTTTTTTTTCATAAGAAAGTAAGATAAACTTACTTTAACAACAGTTATTAGTACAGTACTTGCAAGTTTGAACCACACTTCACAGGGGATTGCACTAGAATGGACTGCATAGAATTGAATTGAGTTACTATATGAACAATGGGATTTAAACTAGATGGCTCTGGTTTTAGTGTGATGCCCTGAGGTGACCTTTGCAGGGAACTGCCTCTGTCTGACTGAACTTAACTGAACTGATTAAGGTTCTTGTTCTCCCTCAATTTGAAACAATCTTTTCACTTCTTCAAATAGCATTCTGAGTTAATTGCTTAGCTCTCCAGAGGAAACGCCATTTATCATCCAACTCAGCTCCCATCAGGCCGTCCTGATTGGGGGTTTGTCTGGGCTGACCAGCCGGAGTCAGACACGTCAGATTACTCACCACGTCTGTCGATTCAAAACTTTATGGAGAGTAGATGTCTGTAGTGAGCATTTTCTCTGACTAAACTGATTAAACTTTTAAGATGGCTTGCGTGTGTGTGTGTGTGTGTGTGTGTGTGTGTGTGTGTGTGTGTGTGTGTGTGTG
>NW_006800035.1:1687460-1705789 GCF_000485575.1 Poecilia formosa
GTGTGTGTGTGTGTGTGAACATGTGTGTGTGTGTGTGTGTGTGTGTGTGTGTGTTTCTTATATTGTCACTGATGACCAGTCAGTGGCTCTGTGTTTGTTAATGATAGTGTGTTCTTTATTGAGCACAGATGCGGAAATGTCTGCAGGCTGCTGGGTGATTGTTTGTCATTTAGCAGTTGTTAAGTGAAGCGACATGCTGTAGTAATGGAACTGCAATAATGAGATGGAAAATGGCAAATGGCTGATTCTCTTCCCCTCTTGTTTCTGTCATGCATACTGGAGTGGGAGGTGGAGGGGGGAGGGCGGTGGGGCAGGTGGGGTATTTAACATTCACTGCACAGACGGGGGGAGGAGGGAGAACGTATAAACACTGATGACAGGTTTGTTATGCATTTTACATTTTTGACCTCTAGGGCTCTATTCTATTTTTAGAAACAATCAAGGTCATTTTTATTGTTTTGGATCTGGACGTAAAATGCATTATGTTATCATTCTGAGATCATAATGTATAAGCTGTGTTTATACACTGACATTTTATAATCGCCTTGAGTTCTTTTGTCAGTCATGTCACAAAAATTTATATCATGAACATATACAATAGCTCTATATTAATTAGTATTCTCGTTTTTTGCTGTCCCAGGTAAACGTGTGCATGTGTAGGGCAGTGATGTTAACATCTACTGAAATATTTCTTATCATGGAATGGAAATAAATACCTAAATCAGGTTGGACATTTCAGAGAGAGACTGGGTTTCTCCGTTAAAAGAGAAAGTGTCTGCCATATGGCAATATGTTTAGTTTTGCTTCTGCTCAAAGCGAAATGCAAATGTTGGTGAGATTTGTTGAAAAAAGAAAATCTTAAGAGCCTCATTCAGACTTCAAGGTGACACTTCCAGAGGCTCAGAAACACGTCGCTGTCTAGAAGAGGCCGCAGATGAAATAGAGGTGTAAACGTATCCGACCTTTTGAACACTGTGCTTCCTGTGATGTGGGGAAGTGCATTATGCAGTTTAACTGTATAAACATAACCGTGGCTTTAAAAAAGAAGAATGCCCCCCTTTTCAAGATAAAGCCGGCAAAAGACTCTGAAAGAGAGAATAAAAACCCCTGGCCACTTTGAAGACGAGTTTTAAGCCTCGGCTCCATGCTTGTTGAGGATAGTGGAGGCCTCTGGTTCAGACAGGACGGTTAAAATATAAAGTAACAATATGCAACATCGTGTATCCAAGGTGCAAAGTTGTGTTCCATGTGAATGTTTCATTATAAATGTCATGGCCAAGAGAGAGGAGGACAGTGATGAAGAGGAAGGGAAAGGCAGACAACTGGTTGGCCGACAGGAGTGACTGAGTCAGAAAAGGTCTGAGATCATGATCTCATCCTTCAGCAGAATTTATTTACTGTTTATGTGACTCTGAACACAAGTGGTTCTACTGGATTCTGTTAATAGGTTGTAGTTTTCAGATTTTTATTTGTGTTTCCCTTTTAACCTTGCAGTAATGCACTACTTTGTGTTGCTCTGTCACATAAGATCTCAAAAATATCACATAAGGTGGTGAAATACCAGGGTTTAGGATAGTTTTGCCAGGCCATCTTTTTTCAAGCATTGTGGTGCATTTCTCTAAACAAATAACACAAACTGCAAAACCCGATCCATGGCAAAAGTCAGCCACGTGCTCAGAATGGATAATTCATTCCTCAAAAGAAAAAAGTTTCCATCTCAATGAAAGTTTCAGCAAAATAAAAAGTTCTGACAGCATGTTTGTGACCCAGACAGCCAAAACCTGAACATGTTTTCATTATGACAGTCCACTCTCTTCATGTCTGAGTAAAAAACGTTTGATATTGGTGACAACACCTGAAAATGCTCATGACAGATACTATTTGCGCAGCCATTTGAAACCTATAGTAGCATATGTTATTCACAAAACAGTGAATATGATGCTTCATATTTTCACTGTACAGTTTGCTGTGAGTAGTGACTGAAGAACCAGATGGTTACCCGCTCAGAAATAGACAGTAGCTCTTATGGTACAGCCATATTTACTTGATCTAAAATATCAGAAGACACATGAATTGTTCTATTATCAACACATATAGTTATGGATGCATCATCTAAAACAAATGGCCTGGAAATACCTTGGGATTCCCCTGGAGGAATTGGCAAATGTGGCTGGGGAGAGAGAAGTCTGGGCCTCGATCAATCAATGGATGGATGGATGGATGGATGGATGGATGGATGGATGGATGGATGGATGGATGGATGGATGGATGGATGGATGGATGGATGGATGGATGTTCACAGTACAACAAACACAAACATGTTTTGAGTAGGGCTGATTGGAGGAAACAACATATAATACTGTGAATCATTCTGACACATCTAAACTGAAACGGTGCAGACAACGTCACTTAGAGCTAAATCATAGGATTCATGTTTGTCATTGCTTACAACAAACTAATGCTTCACACAATCCTCCTGATCAGTGAAAGGTGAGATTCACCTGAAAGAAATCCTTCAAACTGGGATAAGTTTTCTGAGAAAGCTGCTAAAGAAATTAATAGAAATTACCTTGACATATTTTGACCTGTTATTTATTTTTGTATGCGAGAACTAAACCAATGAAGAGAAGATTATTAGTTTTATAGCATTTACAGTAGATAAATGTACAGAGACAATACAGATGTGCAAAAGCACTGGAAATTTCTTGGAATAAATGAGAAGCTGCTACAGTGGTGAGCACAGATGAGTAAATGTTGTGGAGGTTGAACTAACAGTTATGAGAATTGAACTTCTGCTCAGCAAAATGCATCAAACGCCTGAAAAGAACCGTAAATAACACCACATGCATGTTTTGAGAGGATGTCAACCCAGTCTGCTTTCACACTACTGTAAGAGAGCTGTGAAACCGCTGACAATAAAATCTATAAATTATTCACAAAGATGTTTCTTAATGATAAATGGAACTGCAAACAAACGAGCCCACTCTGGATAAACTAGCAGCACATGCGCAGAACGTTATTCTGAAAATGGATTTTTATTGACCTGGTCTGGTCGTCCAGGCACTGGCATGCTGACGGATGGTCTGGGAGCTAACACTGACCTGGTCCTACTGTCTGATGAGACGAAGCAGTGGTGGAGGGAAAGACCGGGGACGCGGGGTTGAGAAGTTGAAGGCCGACTGTGATGGTTTTCTGGCTGTCGCTCAGCCATCATCATCTGTTCAGCAGCACATTTCCATGGTGAAGGACGCAGCCATTGTGCTGGGTGAGGGGCGTATCAGAGGAGAGATCAAACAAATGTGTATGGATGTATATGTGTGGGACAGAGCCGGAGTGTGTCTGGGAGCAGGCCTGGCCAGCCGGTGAGAGCCACCGCCAGCAGCCATGTTTTATTCTGTTTCATGTTGCAGACACGCCTGTCACTCACTGTCAGAGGCAGCCCACTCAAACCGCTTCAAAGGCTCCACGCTCACAATCAGCTGCATCATTAGGTGCACACACACACATGCATACACACTCAAACACAAGCACACAGTCAGAGCAAGGTGATTCTGCAGGGGTTAGTGGAAGGTCACTGTTTTGCTTCTCCGAGGTTTTCTGGCTGCTAAAGCAGCTAGCGTTAGGCTATGCTACATGCTATATGAGAGCCTCATTGGTTGCACATGTGAGACAGGGGAGTGCTGTCTTCTGCTTTGCCTTCCTAGAAAAGTGTGTGTGTGGGAGGAGGGTGCCACCCTGTGGGTATGCAGCTAATATAATAAGCTATTTTATTCATTTATTTATTATATATTCCCATAAATGTTCTTGTATGTTTAAGGGGACAGAAACCGATAAAAACAACTGAATCTGCTTCATATTCCTGCAAGCTAACTGAAGGTTTGCCCAGAACCTCGTTCAGCTACAGAACGTGTTTGTTCAGATTTTCCTACCACATGATTTTCCTCCTCTAAACTTTCCATTGCTGTACTTGGATGCAGCCAGCTGTGTTATCAATGACCTCTTATTGCTCCTAGTGACTGATTATTTTCTGTGGTTACTCTTAAATTTTGATTAATTTAATTGCAGCAACATGTCACGAGTCAACGATTGTCTGATGTGATGTAATTATTATCTCGTTATATAAATATGTAATGTTCAGTTTCCTGTTTATGGAGCTTGTTCTGACCATTTCCTTGCCCCTCCCTTCCTTCGCCCTCAGATCCTGCGTATCTGCACACGGTACACTCCTGACCAGGACACCATGACCTTTTCAGACGGACTGACCCTAAATCGGACACAGATGCACAATGCTGGCTTCGGCCCGCTCACTGACTTGGTATTCACCTTTGCCAACCAGCTGCTGCCCATTGAGATGGACGACACAGAGACGGGTCTTCTCAGCGCCATCTGTCTCATCTCAGGAGGTTTGTAGACCAGAACTCAACGCTTCTTATGAAACCTCTCTAGTTTTGATTTGATGCAGTAAAGTGTTTAATAAATGCTGTGGCTAGAGTTCTGACCAACACCAGGAAACTGGCTCACATTACATGAGTCTACTGGCTCCCAGACTGGTGTTGCTGGTTGAGTATGAGCCATGGAGAACCAGGAGGTTTTCACTCCCTGATCCCAGAACCAGAACGAAAGACGAGGCTCCGTTTGGTTCCTGGGCTCAGCAGCTCTGGGGCAAACCGTTTCTTCCTTTAAACCAGATTTATCAGTTCTATTCGGCTGTAGCTTTTCTGCTTGCTGAAATTTTGTCATTTTAAAGTGTTTCCTTTAGGTGAGCATGTCTCAGGTTTTAACCATTTCTGGATGAATCAATCTTTTTTTCCATGTTAATTTGTTCTTCCTATAAAACACTTTGAAGTATCTTGTGAGTGAGTGGGCCTTTAGTAGGTATGCAAGTTATTGATGACTTAATCTAAAATTGATTGATCTTATCAATCGACTAGAAATTAATTGATAAACGGAAACTTTCTTGAAACCCTGAGTTCTCTCGTGTATCAGGAGGGTCGACTGATTTCCAGAACTCGAAGGAATGAATTTTATATAAAATGCTGACTTTTAAAAAACGAAGCATATCATTATAGTTCTATAATTTTTGTGCAGGTGTATTAAAAATTGACTGAATAAACAGAAAAGTGTGGCTTTATCACATTATAAAACTCAGACATATTTATAAATAAGTTTATTGGAACCTCTTAGGTTGCTGAACAGAAAAATAAATTAATAAAATACATGGAACCCATAAGCCCCCATGATCTGGACGGCAGCCTGTACTGTCCATCCTGATCCAGCTCTCTGCTGTCCGGTCGGGCAACAGTCAGAGGTCAGAGCCACACTTTGTGCTGTTAGTCTTGGTTCCAGTTCAGATTCCTTCTCATTGGTCGTCATGGTTGCTCTAGATAGAATGTTACAACTTTGCACATTAACTCATAACAGTCAAAATCAGCCATGCTTATTGGCATCAGGTTTTTTTCCAACACGTTTTAATTTTCCACTTTTCTGTCATCACATCCTTGCCTCATTGATTTTTGGTTGAGAGGCAGACGCTGCTCCGCCATGCAGCTCGGCTGAGTGAGTGTTACTAAGGTGTCACTTAAGGAGCTTGTCAAGTGTGTACATTTTAAAACGGCATAAAGAACGTTTTCAATCCCACACCGGGGTCTGTTTAGACTGTATTATTTTGCCATTCTGGGATCTCGCGCCATCTTTGTTTCTGTATCAACTGAATCAACATAAGGATGACCAGCGGCGCTCTCTTCTGGTGGACGTTATTAGTTAATCCAATGGAACTCATTTTGCTCAAATAAACATTAATCAACAATTAATCCTGAGTCGAGTAGAAACTTACCAGGAGCCAGAAAACATCTGTGACTGTTGGAAGCTTCGTAACAGTGGAACCAGTCTGGTGGGAAATGTCTTTCAAATTTATGTTCAAATCGGCTGCTGGGGTGGAGGAAGGTGGAGGAACCCAGGGTGTGGGTGAGGGGTTGGTTCTGACTGCTTTGCTCATCCCACCTGTCAGATTAATTTAGTTCAGTCTGAAACAAACTTTAAACAGTCTGCAGCTTGATTAAACCGCATTATTAGCAAAAACCTGTTTTGAGGACAATAAGTAAATCCTGAAAGAATAAGCTAATTCACTTCCAGTTCAAAGAGCTGGACTGCCCTTTATTTAACTCAGAGGGAGCCTCTATCGATTCCTCCATTTACTACAGAGTGAAGTTGCAGCCAGGTTTTGGATAGAGTGAACTAAAAATCAGCTGCTGTTACTTAGAGGAGAGGGGAGGTGGAGAGGATGAGCAGGTATGAGACAGCTGCATCAGTCAGCTGGCTGCAGGAGAGCAGTCTGAGGAGGAAAACCAGAGCATGAGTCCCTCCATCATGTCAGAATGCACATGCCTTAATGTTGAAGTAGAAGTCCTTCTCCTTCAGTCGCACAAAGTTTCACTGGAGAGTTGAACACATTTGTGTCTCATTATTCCTCTATCTGTCCCTCCTGCCTGTCAGTTTGTTAGGAGATCAGTCTCCCTCTCCGCTGGGCTCACTCCGCTTTTACTCAGGCCTGGGAAAACATTACAGGCTCTTGCATAATCCATGAAAAGTAAACCACACCTCTGACTGCACTGTCTGACAGCGGGGCCAACACTATCGGATTCCAGAGTACACACTGCCACCTCCTGGCCAGTTGAGGTACAGCTTAGGTCCAGTCTGTGGGAGGGATGAAAAAATAAATCTTAGACTTCACTCCAAATATTGAACCCAGCAGGACCTCCTTGTTGCAACAGGATGACCCCAGCGCCACCAGGTGAAAGATTTTAGAACTGTTTTATATATTATTGTAAAGCCTGATTCCTCCAGAAGTCAGACATTCACATCACTTCACAGTACTTCATTTTGTCAGCTGTAACAGTTGGAAAGACTTTTGATATTTGTTGCTAAAAAAAAACAAATAAAAAAAAGCTGAATTTTCTATTGAAAAATTAATGTTGAAAATTATTCTGATGGTAAATCAGATCCCTTGTGTGTTTTACTATGAATAACCCTAATGATTAGACTGGTAAAAATCTCTTTTGATCATATAGTAGACATTAACTTGTTACACAGAAGTCTCCAGGCTGACCGTGTGTGTGTGTGTTTGTGTGTGTATATCAGATCGCCAGGATCTGGAGGAACCCTCCAAGGTGGATCAGCTCCAGGAGCCACTGCTGGAGGCTCTGAAGATCTACGTGAGGAAGCGCCGACCCAGCAAGCCACACATGTTCCCCAAAACCCTGATGAAGATCACGGACCTGCGCAGCATCAGCGCTAAAGGTAGGAAGGCCATCGACATCTGATGGACGGTGAGAGGATCAGGCCTAGAAATGCAGCAGAGATGGTTGGGAGTCCAGTAACAGTCTGTAGAGGTAGACATGTTTGGATTCACATCCAACTGTATGAGCTCAAATTTAATGCACCAATCAGTCAAGTTTATTTGCATAGCACGTTTCATCAACAAAGCAGTTCAAAGTGTTTTACATCATGAAAACATAAAAACATCATAAATGTATCAAATAGTCAACAATTGTGAAAACCAGTAACAGACACTACATTTTGTCAAGGAAATGTTCTTCAGGTGACAGAAGACCGACTTTGCAACTGTCTTCATGTGTCTCTGAAGGTTCAGGTCAGAGTGATGAACTCTGACCTGAGAGATTAGATTTCAGTCTGACCGCTAGTTTCTATCTGTAAAACTGAAGCTGAGTGTTGACTCTATCGTTCCTCTTTAGGTTCAAAGATAATAACTTCAGTTTTCTGTCTGTTCATCTGGAGAAAGTTATGACACATCCACACATTTATCTGTTCTAATATGGTAGCTAATCTTATTTCCTGTTTTAACCCGAGCCAGTGGGAGCATATAGATATTAAGAGGGGTCCTAGGATTGAACCTTGGGGTATCTCACATATGACTTCTGTTAACTTCAATGAGACATTTCCTGTTGAAATAAAGAAATCTCTGTTCTTTATGTAAGACTCAAACCAGCTGAGTTCTGGACCGGAGAGTCCAGCACAACTCTCCAGTGGTTCAAGTAATATGTCATGGTTCAATACTGAGGTCCAACAGAACCACCACTGTGGTCCTTCCACAGTTTGTGTTTATGCAATGCAACAACAATGAAGTTCAGCCACTAAACTGTAAACTCCGTTTAGCTGAACTGGTGTTTAAAGTTTTAAAGTGGTCTTGTTCTGCTTGCTGTCCTCCAGGAGCCGAGCGAGTCATCTCTCTGAAGATGGAAATTCCAGGTTCCATGCCCCCTCTCATCCAGGAGATGCTGGAAAACTCAGAGGGTCAGGACGGTCAGATCAGCAGCAGCAGCAGCAGCAGCACGTCCACTGAGGCCGGGGCCAGTCCCAGCACCAAGGACAACGAGTCGCCAGAGTCCTCGGACCCCGACGAGGCCACGCCCCCTCCACCCAGCACCGAGCCCTAGGAGGCACCAGGTGTCTCTTTAACTCGTTCAGACATTCCTTTGCACAAAAAGATCAGCCAACAAGGAGCTGACCCTCTATAACCTCTTTATTCCTTCTCTTTTGCTTGGTGTAACATTAACTTTAAATCCTTCTATTTTTCTCTCCAATTTACTCAAAATTTTTTCTCCTCGAAAAGAAAACAACACAGAGGCCTCAAAGGATGAGTGCTCTGCATTTGGCTGTGAGTGGAGCTGTAGTTTGGGGTCAGGACTCAGGAGGAGGGCCCTTGGGGGCCTCCCCAAACACCACAGATGATACTCCTCAGGTCTCCTGTGTAAATTCGTATCTGCATGACGGGAGTTTGATAACGATTTCTCTCTCTGTGTTTCTCCGTCATCTCTGTCCATCAGTCGTACTGCTGGCATACACACACTGTACATACCATGGTATGGTCAGGCCTCTGTTTGTAGGATGAGTTTTGTGGTGCTTGTCCCATCGTGTTGATTATTTTCAAAGTTTAAAGCAGAACTAATTTTAAGTTCTTTAAAAAAAAAAAATATCTAGAATGTTAATGCACATAGATATGACTGAAGTCAGACATTTTCCATCTGTTTGTATATTTAAAACTGCTCTTTAGTGTTACGTGACGTGTTGTTCATGGATGAGTGTGCATCCACACCTGCAGAATGCAGCGCTTCCCTCCATACCTGCAGCTGAGTCGGTTCAGCTGTTTCCTCAGGGAGGGAAGCAAACAGCAGAGGCTTTGATACACACTCATCAGACCGGCCGGGTCAGACCTGAGCGAGTAGATTCACACACACACAGACACACACACTGAGGCTGTCTGCCCAGTAAAACAACCTAGACAAGAGGCTAAAACTGTCTGTCAGCTTAATCAAAATCTGACACAATTCTTGCACTTTATGTTTTGTTACTGACTTCACAAAAAAACAAAATCTATTTTTTTGTAAAGTTTTGACCTGTTGAAAAAGGCTGCTAACGATTCCAAGCTGTCTCTGAGAACTATAATAGGAACAGAAATGTTTTGCTAGCGCAGCAGCAGAGGCACTTGTCTTTAGCATTAGGAAAATGCAATGAAGGCAGCTTGCATGGTTAGCATTAGAAATGAAGCCCTCTATGTGTTCCATAGGAACTCAGACATTAACTTTCTGAAATCCTACAAATATTCCCAGACCCAACATGTTCCTTGACAATGACAGCACAGGCTGGAAGAGAAAGAGGACACAGTCTTTGTTCAGCCTTCCTGTTATCTGCTGAAAGTCTTGCTCTGTCTTAGATCCTAGTAGAACTGCAGACTTCATCCTACTAGAGCTGCATCGATTGCAGTTATCTATAAAAATCCTCACCTCCCGATTCCGATTTTGACCGATACCAATATTTTTGTCTGAAGAGTCACTAAATATAGAGACAAAGTTTCTAAGTTGTCAACAGTGGGGCGAGTATTGCTAACCGCTAACATGCAGATGTGACCCCTTTGGCTGACAGTAGCTCATCAGATTGCCAGTCATCTGATTTATGGACCAGACTGTTTATTAGTTCACTTCTAGTCACTATATCTCTGCCTGGAGAGCGCTGTTTCATGTTTATGCAGCTTCATACAACTCTTCTGACTTAATCTGAAACTAACTGACAATGTTTGACTCTTCTCCAAGTAGAAACATCCACACCACGCAGAGTACGGATGGATTTCTAACAGGCTGACCACAGTCGATCAATCTGAAGATCATCTGGTTCTGGTTACCAGCTGATGATTCTCTGGGATAAAACCTTTCATATCAGGGCTGAATGATTCAATTACGTTCACCTGGAAGGATTCGGCTATCTCAACTGTAAAAATCAGATAACTTCTTTTTATTATTGCAAAACAAACAAATCAGGTGAGATTTAGGACTATTCCTAATCTAGGTCATTGTTCCAGCCAGATCCAACCCAAAACTCTGGTCTGCCTTCATAGTAACTGTTTCTGCCTCAGTGATCAAACTGTTTTTTTTTTCCTTCCATTCTGACATCAGCCTGCAGCTGGTTTATATTTCCCAGAATGAAGTCGGCCTAATGAGTGTGTATCTGCTGCTGTCGACGGCGCCGGAGCTCTGCTGTGGCCTTATGAACAGAGCTCTGCATCTCACCTCCCTCCTCCCTCATAAAGTGTCTTGTTTGAACCAGTGAAACACGGGAGCAATGCAATCCTTAAACACACTAAATACCGGAACACCGGGCCTCCTGGGTCCGGATGATTGTAGCTAACACAGAAAGCACACACTGGGGTGGGATCGGTAGCTCCACTCCAAATGTTTGCCTTGCTCTTCTGACCTGACTGTGTAAGCTTTACCTAACGATGCAAAATGAGATTCCAGATGACCTCTGACCCCTCCAGACAGCCAACTGAGCAAACGCTTCCTTCGGGAGGCGAATCCAACTGAGCTGGTATGGAGGCGTTAGGAGGTTCCTCTGAAACTAAAACATGATCCTGGAGAGCTGCCTTTCTCCACAGCCAAGGTCACATGTGAAGCTGAACCATAAGAGAAAAGACACTGTTATGTCCTCCTGAAGGACCCAGACCCTCCACTGCCTCAGGGCCCATCAGCTCCGATGTGGTAATCCATATTTCAGCACAGATGATATTTTTTAATGCATTAGCTGAAAGCAATACCTTTTCATTTTGAAAAGAGTCATATTCACTTCTTTGTTGACAGTAAAGTGACTGAATCTCGTTTTAAAGTCTGTTTTGCTGAAGGAAAAAAAAATTAAGCAGAATTTCCACTGAAGAACTAAAAGGAAAACATCGGCTTCGCTGCAAAATATTAACAAGAAAGAAACTTGCACACTACCACGTCTCACCTGGTTACAGTTAAAGGAGTGGATTGGATTTTGGGAAGTGGGGTTATGTTGAGAGATTGTGGATAGTAATTATCTCACCTGAAGTTGATGATTATATTAGCGCCTTCGCTTCAGTGAAGTAGAGCTTCATTTTAGAGCTAAACAGAGTCAAGTCTGATCCAAAACACTAGGAGATAAGTGCCTTCAATCAACTCCAATCTCTAAATGTGACAGCGGTGCTTAAAAAGAATTTCATTTATCACTTAGAATAGAACAGACTTTATTGATCCTAAAAAGGGAAATTGTTTATTTGTTTAAAAGCTACTCCATCCAAAGTGTTAAATATTACACTTTATATGCTGATGGTTATACAGATATGACCATAAGCATCTGAAGTGTAATAGTGTGATATTATGAAACCAATTTCATAATATCACACTTTTTTACCAGTATTTAGAATACTGGTAAAAAAAAAAAAATACCACAGTAATAAAAATTTAAACCAGAAAAGCAATAATAACTCCTCTTGTTGCTTAATCAATCTATGACACTGAACACAGTGGAGCTCCAGTAATGGTGGGGGTTAAGGACCACGACCGCCCCATCTGAACATTAACTGTTTATCATAATAAACAGTTAATGTTCATTACTGTTACCTCATAAACCAAATATACCTCAATATAGCACTATATTGGAAACCGTCTTAGCACTACAGCAGAAGCTAACTTTCACCGTCTTCCTAATCTTCGCTCTTAGGGGTTCAGTCAACCAGTGCCAGGAAAATAAATGGCACTCCTGGATTAGCTGCTTTGTAAACTCCAGTCAATAGTGTGTTAAGTAGCATTTCGCCAAGGTATTTTATTTTGAATATTTAAGATCATAACCTCTACAAAAAAGTCTGTGAATAGGCAAATTTTCCACAAATGATTAGAAATTATGTTCTACAGAAAAATGTAAAATAGGAGTCTTGTATTAATGTTATCTATAACACAGATTTTTTTAATTATTATTTTGACACATAAACAAGCAAACAAACGTCTGTAGCTCTGTCCCCTACACTGGAAAACCACAATATCTTACCCAGTATTTTTGCCACGTTTCTAGACTGAATATTTAAAACACATTAGACAAAATGAACTTACCAGTAACTTTTCAACAAGATAGCTTATTTTAAGTCAATAATTCCTTAATATTAACGAAAAGTTCTAGTTCCACTGGCAGATTTTGTCAATTTATAACATGTTATAAGTTTAAAAATCTGCCAGTGGAACTAGAACATTTTCATCAATATTAATAAATTATTGATTTGAACCAAGCTCTTATATCCTCCCTATTGTTTTCCTATTGTTACAAAGTGAACATCACTTAGCCGGCTAACTAGCCAGGCTATCTGCTGTAGCAGTGGAAGCTAGCCCACAGGCTCTTTAAAGCAGCAGTGTATTTAAAATAGTGGCGGCCAGTGCTTCTTTTTTAGTTGCCTCATGATGATTGTCTGTATTTTGTGAAACTGGATGTACTTCCAAATAGTTTGTTTACTTTGTTGTAAGAAAAATCATAGCAGCCTTTACCCAGCCAGCTAATCATCAATGGATGGAGGAGGGAAAGATCTGGCCATTTTCTCCTGCCTCTACTTAGCTAAAAGCTTTAGCTAGCATCTGTAATCATTACATTGAAGACACTAAAAACATTTTTCTATTTGCTGGTCAGAACCTCTACAGAACCCCACTTCAGAAGATCTGAGCTAATCCTTTAACTTTGTCTGCTTCAGTTTTAGTCCTGGGTGATGGTATACTCTTGAATTTTATGACAGTTATTTAAATACGAACATGATTTCAAATTCCAAATTGAACTATGGAAGTGTTTTTTCACTGTTCTCCTATACATCCGCCTGTGCTGATTCATTCTTGTATTTGATGGGAAGCAGCAAAGCGAGTCGACTCTAAGGCAGCAACAGGTTCTGGGTCTCCAAGGCGCATAACAAACATCCATCTGCATTCCATCCATCCCGGCTCAGAAATACATATCATAAGGGAAGCCAGAGCAGTTTCAGCTTTTTGATTCTTTTTTTTTCTTCTTTTTTTTTTGCTTGTTTGAATGTGAATAATAGCACGGAGTGTCAGAAGAATGATATGCAGTGTTAAGGAGTACTTACACTTATGTCTTTGAAACAGAGGGAATTCTCTCTCTCTTTTTCTTTCTCTCTCTCTCCTGGTGAGAGATGAAGGGAGAGGTGCTGGTTTTTGTGTTTGGCTAGTTTTTATCTTCTGTAAGCTGGTAAACTTTCACAGCTGAAGAATGTCCACAGCTGCCCCTGAAGCTTCAAGCGGCCCTGAGGCATTGGGACTGATCGCCGCTTCCTTTAGGACTCAACTCCACCGTCTGGATTCCTCGTTCTGTTCTGCTGAATGTCGTACTGCCGTAACTGTAAGACTCTACTATCTTGCTCACTGCAGAGATGTTATATAAATGCTGTGTGCTTTGCATTCCAATTGGCAGCTCTGTGGGAAAAGACGCTCACTCGTCCTTGGAAACACAAACTCACTGAAGAAAAGGAAGCAACTGGAACACGGTGAGCTTATCTGAAGGCAGGTGCGACATGAATGGGACAAATGGACCAACACTCAGTACCACTGATATGTTCTGTTTGTGGCACAGTTGCCTCAGGATGTCAATCGGCTGTCGTCAAACAATCAACCCAATCAGCTGGCAGCTGTTTGATCAGAGGGTTACCTTCTGCAGGACGTGGCCGATGTGTGGCTATCAGTAGAGTTCATATCATACATCTCCTCCACACACAGTCACTTTATCTTCCCCTCAGTAGATGATTGTTCAAACTTTTAAGTTTTGAGGCTGGCTGGTCACAAAAACCACAGAATATCATTAAAATAATAATTTATTTCAGTAACTGAATTTAAAGTAATGGAAGATTGTATAGCATTCATTACACATACATTCCCTAGTGTGTGTTTCTGTTCATTTTGATGATGAAAACCCAAAATCCAGTTTTCAGAACTAGAATATTACACAAGACCAATAAAAAGTAGGCTTTTAATGTGAAATGGAATAGCCTACACCATGATGTGTGGTGTAGGCTGATAGCTGTCCACCTTATGGAGGGTGTTGGCTGTCACCAGGAGGGTGCTGGCTGTTCACAAGAGGAAGGAGAAAAACATGGCAGTACACAAAATGGTGTTCAAGTAAAATGAATGACTGCAGCCTTGAAAGGATTGTGAAACAAAAAACGCTGAAGAGTTTGAAGTGCAGCAGGAGTCAGAGCCTTAAAGGCACCACACATAGAAACATCCAGTACATGGACTACAACTCCCACATTCCTGGTGTTAAAGCGCTCCTGAGCCAGAGACAGTAGAACAGTGGTGCCCAAAGTCGGTCCTGGAGGGCCGGCATCCTGCATGTTTTAGTTCTCTCCCTGGTGGTGGTAACAACCTTTTCAGTTTGTCAATGTTCCTCTTAGCCCTCTAACGAGCCATTATTTGATCCAGGTGTGTTAAACCAGGGAGAGAACTAAAACATGCAGGATGCCGGCCCTCCAGGACCGACTTTGGACACCCCTGCAGTAGAAGTATCTGATGGTAAAAAGAACTGGGCTGTTGCTCGGTGGTCCAGTGTCTGGTTAGCTGAAAGTAAAATCTGCTTTTCATTTGGAGGTCCAGGTCAGAGTCAGTGACGGTTTGCATATCTATCTGGTTCTGATCCACTGGGCTTGATCAGGTCAAAGAGCAGCCCTCTAGGTTTCCCTCTGCCTACAAGCTATATAGAGATGCTGATTTTTCAGCAGGATCTGGTACCGACCCAACTGCCGACTGCCGAAAGTACCAGTACCTGCTTTAGTGACTATATATTAGCAGCAAACGGGCCCGGACTGAATGCCATGGTGTGTCTGTAGGGGATGAGAGACACCAGAACCAACAGTACCAAACAGAACAAACAGAACACTTCAGCAGAACCACTGGATCATCTCCTCAATGCTACAATGCACTGATGCAGTAATTTAGGAGCCCAGACTGGATCTGGATTAGAAAGTCTTTTTTATTGGTCTGATGTAATTATCATACCTTTTTTTTTTTTTTTTTTTGCTGCCGTCATGAAAATGAATAGAAATCAACTTGGAATCCATCCTTATGTAATTTTTATCTATGTGGGTGAATGTATATTCTTTTCAGCTCAGTGAAAAGCTTAATCTCTAATACAAATTAAATGTTTTAAATCCAACTAATTTGTTTGTGTAATGGAACTGAAACAATGAAATAAACCATCTTTTTAATGGATATTCTATTGTCTTGAGGTGAACTTGCATATAATCACTGCATCCTGCCATCAGTTCCTGCTGCTGGCAGTCATGATGCTGCCACTGCCTGGGAGGCTCAGAGGGGCTCCACCTCACTACAGGAATGACCAGCAAACACATCACTGACCAGAAGGTGTCATATACATTACATAGATCCTGGAAACATTAACTCAATGTTTCCAGGACCTGTAGGCTGTCAAGTCTGTCACTGAGCAGCGTCTTACCGGCAGGTCAGATAACCCTGTGAGCCACATGTCGGCCTCGCCCTGCACAGGAGCCAGTGGTCCTGACTCTGAGCTTGAGTATCAGTCTATAAAGCAGCACTGTGTAACTTGTAGAAACAATATGTTTTTCACATATTTGTTAAAACTGTCTCTATGTCGAGACAATCAGCGACAAAATTGGAGCTCCTCTGTCTCCTGCCTGTGGTCCTACTGCCATCTGCAGAAATACTGTCAGTAACAACCAATCAGAGCTGGGAGGCGTGTATTAGCGCTGTCAAGCACACTTATGTACATACCGCTAAATGTGCTATTGGTGGAGAAACAACTTACTGTTACAGGAAACCTATTTATCTGCCACCATCAGTGGCTATGCTAACTAGCCTAGCATTCACATCAGGCTCAGCAGTAATGAGCGACGTATTTCAGTAGATGGTTGCAGTGCCACAGGATGGAGGCAGCCTTTTTATTTTATTTTTTACAGATTATCTGTCTCATAATACCATTGTTTTAACAAGTAAGTAAAAAACATAAAAATAAAATCATATTGCTTGTAGCCGTTACATACTGCAGCTTTAGCAGCAGCTCTGTGTTTGTCAGTCTTGAGGCTGTTCTTGATAAACATCCCAAAGTGTCTGCAGTCACTTTCTTCTGTTCAGATGTGGAGAACCTGCCCACCGTCATGCAAAGTCTCTACGACTGAGAGACATGAGCTCATATCTTCATGAACACGTGTTCCACAGGGAGCAGGGAGCCGTTAGCCCCGCCCCACCTTACAGGGTGACCCAACCAAGGCATGAGCTTCAACACGTTCTGCCCTACATATTAAATATTGTCTTTGTTTGTATATTAACATATGCTTTTTATGTTCATGTACTGTTTAACTTTACCATGAACTGTCCTTGCAAAGTAATAAAATATATTTATTTTAAACTTCTTGTTTCCGAGTACTGCGACAGACTGGCAACCTGTCCAGGTGACCCCGCCTCTCACCCGTAACGTTAGCTGGAGATAGACACCAGCACCTCCTGACCCCACTAAGAGACAAGGATGTAAGAAAGTGGATGGATGTTTCTGAGTGTGGGAACACTCCAGGTGGGGTTTGGAGATGAGGAACATGATTGGATCTGCTGCTGTGTGTTTGCACACACGGAGAAAAATAAACATACAGAGAAAAAAAAAAAAAAACATTTCAGAAAGGTTGTTGTACAAGAGTGGCGAGAAGAATGACTTAAGATGTCATGTATAAAAATAAGGCCTGTTTAACAGGTTTTGGTCAGATCAAAACTTCATTTTGTCCAATGTGCAAAACATCAGGATTGATGGAGAATTAACCTCCACATTAGCCTGAGCTATTTTTACCATACCTGTGGTTAAACATGGTGGTGGCGGCTGCACCATATTGTGGATATGAATTTCCTCATAAGGAACGGTGAAGATAGAGTTGATGGGAAGATGGGTTGAGCTAAATACAGACAGTCCTAGAAAAAAAAGTTGAAGAATACTTAAGGGTGGAGGGTCACCATCCAGCAGGATGACCCTAAAAATTTAAGCCAACATTAATATTTTAGTGAAGGGTTGAGCTCAACAATATTGATCTTAATGCAGTGATGCTGTTAACTGTTGAAACTGCCACCAGGCAACAACAGTTAAGTCAGTTGGATAATAGATCAAAGAAAACAAGTGTAAACATTATGACCACTAGGAGGCGACAACCCTGCTATCTTCCTGTTTACCAGCGTCAAAAGTCAGAGAAGAGACGGACCAGAACTGTGAACATTTTATTCTTTACTTTCAACTTCATGTTCAAAAAGTTACATAGTATCTTAACAGTTAAAATGTGCTAAAGAACAGCGCTCTAAACCCCTAAAAGCTGCTTCAGACAAATACAGAACATTTCAATGAGCGTAAAAAAACAAACCTGTATATGTATATTAATAAAAAGTGTAAAACACCTACACATTAAAAATCATTTAACGCCACCATTAATGAAAAAATAAAACAAGAAATGTACAAAAGTCTGAGGGAACAAAGAAGGAGAAACCTTCCAAACAAGCAGGGTGGATCAGGATGGACTTTAATCAAACATGTCGTCGTCGTCTTCCTCGTTTTCAGAGTCGTGGTAGTACTTGACCTCCTTTCTGGCCCGGCCCGGCCGCTCGCGGGACGGGCCCTTAGCGGTGCTCAGGCTGTTGTCGTCGTCGTCTTCATCCTCATCGTCGGACGGAGGTTTCTGGGGCTTCTGCACGGGGAAAACATTGGGACTTTAAAAAAACCTGCTTAACAACAAGCTCTTCAGAGAAGGTCGTCTCGGTCCTTTAGAAAACCACATAACTGACAAATGCAATAAAGAAACAATCTGTTGCATTTAAACACATTTGGGAACCTTCTCTTGCATTTTTTAAAAAGTTCCAAATTGAATAAACTTCAGTATCTTAAAGATGATAGCTGTGTCCGAATTCAGGGTCTGCATCCTTCGAAGGACTGGTCTACCGAGGACGGGTCCTGCGAAGGCCGGGAATAAACTAAGA
>NW_006800035.1:1706270-1726917 GCF_000485575.1 Poecilia formosa
ATTTGAGATTTACACACATTCTCGCCTAAAAACGTTGAACCAAATCACGTTGTGTCATTTAAAGTGTTATATAGCTAAATAATTTGTCGCTATTCACCGCCATTATCGCTCTGCCTGAATGCCCAGTTGGAAACCGCAATGAATTATGGGATATCGTGGGCCGTGAAGGATACACCGGACCCATCCTTCAAATCTGGGGAAAAGAAGGACGCATTTGAAGGAGTCTTTGAATTCAGACAGGCCTTGTCGCCACGCTATGACGTAATCGGCCTACAAATCCGTCCTTCGAAGGATGCAGACCCTGAATTCGGACACAGCTAACCTGTTGCATTTAAACAGATTTGGGAACCTTCTCTTGCATTTTTTAAAAAGTTCCAAATTGAATAAACTTCAGTATCTTAAAGATGATATGTCCATTTGTTGGTTATTATGTCTGTGATGTAAAGCTGTACATTGCTGGTTGTGTCCAAACTGTTTTAAACCTGAATTATGCAGGATTTTTTAGTTATTTTTCCTCATCAGGACCAGGATCTGATGTGTTAAATTAGAATCTAGTCTTTCCTTTTGCTTATCACATTTTGACTGTTCAGCTGTTCAGCTGCCGTGGAGATCATCTTGTTTTTACAATTGAAAGCAGATGTTTATTTTACCCAACACTGAATCAGACTGTCAGCTGATGAGACAGAATTTTTAAACATGTTTTTAGATTCTTCAAAGTCATAAGTTTATATGCATTAAAACTTATGACTTTACACTATTTGATAAAGCCCTGATGATGATGCCATGGCTATGGAAGCTTCTGATAGGTTAATTCAGAATATCTAGATTTATTTCAAGGCACCACTTCCATAATTACAAGGAGAGGACCCAGATATGGTCATGTGAAAACATCACAATGTTTCTGCTCTCTGAGCAGAAACTGGGGTCCCAGTATGTTTGGCAGCATTTTTGGATTTCCAGTAGGAACCATAAACAGCAATGAAGGAATGATAAGTAAGCACAGAAAGACATGAGTTTGTTGGAGCTGTAGATGTGGTTACACCCTAATGATTACCATGGTTACATAGAGAGAAACAGACCACAGAGCTTTTCTGTTCTGCTGCAGGAAGAACAAACCAGACGCATCATGAAGAAAGAACATTACGCAGAAATACTGAAGCAACATCAACAGACAGTCAGTGTGTTTTTCTACAGTGTAGCTGTGTTATGTGATAAACTCACTTTGCCCACAGGTTTTGGAGCTTTTTTCATCGGACTGTACTCATCTTCAGACCCAGAGCCCTTCCTCTTCTTCCCCCGAACTTTACCTGCAATCACACCAGATGGTGACCAGACCTCACTGCCAACAATGTGATGTTTTCAGCCTATCTTAACTTAAAAACCCAGTACCTTTGAGAGCTGGTGCTGGCTTCTTGGTGCTGGTGTCTCCGGTATCGGAGTCAGAGTCCCAGATGGATTTGTCTGGTTTCTTTGCTTTAGGTGCTCCTGGTTTCTTAGCTTTGGGAGCATCAGCTTGCTTCTTAGCTGCAGCTGAACATAAAAATAAAAAGTCACACACAGCACACAATGCTACAGCACCCTCTGCTGGATGCTTCTGAGGCGTTACCTTTCTTTGCTGGCGAAGCTTTGTCAAACGCTGAGCTGCTGGAGTAGGTGGAGAACTTTGGGCCGGTGTCATTGTCGCTGTCCGACTTGGAGCCGTCTGCAGAGCACACAGGGTCCAACACGTCAGCAAACATGCAGCAATAGCTGCACTTCCATCTCAAATGTGCACAAATCTTTGTCTATATTCTGCTAATGTTGAAAAAACACCAGTTTGGATTTGTTGTGTTTACATTAAATAAGAAATTAAATTAAAATCCCACGTGAATACCATGGTTTTTAATGTAATGAGTCATTAAAAACCATGGCACTTACAGATGTAAACAGTTATACGAGATATATTCATAATTCAGCCATGGAGCTAGCGCTCATCATCTATCAGCCAATCAGAGGAGCTGTCAGTATTCAGGCGTTGGAGCAATAAGCCCCGCCAACCTGGGAGGGGCTACGTATGCGATGATTTGGGTAAATTGTAGTTGGTGATTTTATAGAAGAATTATGGATTCAAGACTTTGGCATGACACACAACTTTTTATGAACCGTGATGCTGTGAGAGCTCTGGTGGAGTCAGCTGTACACTGTACGAAAAAACAAAAACAAACCATCATCCTAATCCTAATACTACCGTATTTTCCGCACTATAAGACGCACCTAAAAACCTTCAATTTCCTCAAAAACCGACAGTGCGTCTTATAATCCGGTGCGCCTTATATATGGACCAATATTGAGCCACAACAGGTCCAGCAACGGACCTTACCACAGGGGCCGCGTTTCATTGGCTAATGCCCATTTTAGGTCACAGTGCAGCTACCACGTGCGTGACCGTCTCACAAACACAAGCTACAGTAGTAAACATATGCTAATGTACATTGTGGACCATCAAAACCATGAATGCCGACTTACCCAGCCTTGCAAGAACAATAGGCATCAGTGATCTTGTCCACAGCTATATTTATGCTAAGGGTGTGAGGATCTGCTGTTTTCCTCATCTATCGGTAGCTTTTAGCTGTGACGCGCACAATGTTGGAGGCATCCAGTGGCTCAAACACCTTGATGTCGTCCAAAAAAGATGACATGAACTTGTTGGTTCCCCTGTCCATTGTCGTGGCTGATATGTTGTGAAAATCCGGCAGAAATGCTACGCTAATTAACTCAGATCGAAATGAAAGACGTCATGTTTACACAGACATGCAGTAGGCTGCTTACGTAGTTGGTCCATTACGGTAAGCAGCCGCCAACTTCTTTTTCCCCCGTAGAAGAAGTAGTGCGCGGTGCATGCTGGGATAGTTGTCAGAACACTGGTTTGTTAATAAAGTTTGATAATACATTTAAAGGGGGGGAGGGGCAGGGGAAGAGAGACAGAGACTGCAGCGGCAGCGTGTCCGTTGGTCTGTGTTACCCAGAAAGCAGTTGGGCATAATATCGCAACACCAACACCGTGAGTGAAACAACGACTGGGCCAGCCTACTATATAAAGTACTCGGGGACCATTTCTTTATTAATGTGGATGTGTAATAATAGAGTATGAAGCGTCTATTCTATGCGCCTTATAATGCGGTGCGCCTAATGTATGAAAAAAGTCCTAAAATAGGCCATTCATTGAAGGTGCGCCTTATAGTGCGGAAAATACGGTACTTCCTATGAACGTCTTTGTTGTTTCCACCAGTAGTAACATTCAGCTGTTGATCATATGACTTGTGTGAAGTGAATAAAATGTTTCCACTGCAGTTCTGTGTCGATACGGCTGAAAAACCACCTCATCCTCATTTTGTGATTTTAATTCATGCAATTGACTGACAGGCTGCACATTTGCTGGAACTCACCACTGTCATTGCTCTTATCAGAGAAGGCTGACTTGGAGGAGAAGATGCTGGGTTTCTCCTTCTTCTTGGCTGCAGGTGCGGGCCTTCACAGGAGGAGAAACGGTTAGCTGGCAGGATTTACCGGGGCAGGAAAGAGTCATCCGTCAGCAGATGACTTCTAAACCTTACATGGGCTTCTTTATGGGTGAAGAGAAGGAGTCTTCGTTGTTCTCCTCTTCATCGTCTTCGTTTTGGTCGCTATCACGGTCCTTGTTGTCTGAGAAGCCGAAGTCGTCTCTGACTGACCTCACCGGGGACGAGGCCACGTCGTCGTCTCCGTTCTCCTCCTCGTCCGCCTCCTCCTCCTCAGAGAAGTCAAACGTGTATTTTGGCTTGGAAGCTGGAGGATGAAAGCAGAATCCATGTCAAAGCATATTACGGTTGCCATGGATTCCAGTGGTTGCGCTCTGATTATTTCAGTTGCATTTGGGTTGCATCAGACAGCCGGAGCCGACAAAAGCTAATGGCTTCTTTTTTGGCCGGTGGCAGTTTGAAAGCAAAGTGCTCACTGGGAATTAAGATCAAACGCTACCACTCATGATAACAAAGTTGGCCGATGTTGACTGGAGGTGCAACACAGGAGCTCTCATGTGTTACGATGACAGAATACACAAGCGGAGGCAGCTTTGGAGCTAAAACACACTGAGGACACACACCATGTGGCCGTCCAGCTGTCACTGGACAGTCTGTTAGAAATGTGTGAAAAACAAAAGATGCATAATGTGCTGCCAGATACAGGAAACCTTTCAGCCAGAGACTCAATATACCATAATGCACCACAGTAACATGGGAGCCACAGGAGATCATTCCTGCCTGCAGCCATCAGACTTTACAACGGCCAACTCTGCCTTTATGTTTAAGTTTACAGATTCATATTTCCATGCACATATTTGTTCTTAATTTATTTATCCATTCTCAAGACCCATCTTTATGAAATTGCTTTTATTGTCTATTTTTTCTGGTTGCCTGCAGTTGCTGTTCTTGTTATTTTTAATCTTTATAACTGAACAGTATCTTAATTTCATAAAAAGTGTTTCATAAATAAAATGTATTATTATAATCATTTAATTTATTCTATATTTAGATCATATTTAAATTACTTGTAATTTCACACTTGTGTTATCACTTTTTTATGACTAACCATTCATTTATATTTGCCAATATAAATATGGATGGAAGTAGTTTCTGAACAAATAAATTTCCTGTTAGGGATCAATAAAGTATATTGCAGTTCTGAAAACATTTTCAATATTCAGCTAATGTTGAAAAAAGATGAGTTTACAATTGCAGTGTTTCAATTCAAAAGAAATGAAATAAAATGAATGAGTCTGTTTACACAGTAAATCATGAAAATGATGGCTGCAATGGATGCAAACACTAACATGAGATATATTAATAGGAGACATCAACGTCTTATTCAGGCTCATTCATGAACTCTTTTCAAAATTGCTGCGTTTCTATTGAATGAATGTATTTTTGTAATTCCTATTTACGCTACTTTAAGCTAACTGGCTACTGTTACTGTTGTTTTATTGAGATTTTATGCAATAGTTCTTCATTTTGAAATGGAAGGGAAACAATGAATCAGACCAGGTGCTATGTTCAGGTGCAGCTCTCTGTGGCGTGGTTTACCTGTGGCCCTCTGAGACTTGGTCTCTCTGGGAATGACGGGTTCGTTGTCCTCCAGGTCGCTGTCTGACTTGGACTCATCATCAGACCAGGGGTTTCTCTTCTTCACCTTCTTAGCTGAAGCTCCTTTTGGAGTTGGAGGCTTCCTCACTCTGGGAGCTCCTGAGCAACAGGAAACAGGAAGTGGAGTCAGAGCTCTTCCTTCAGACAGGAAGGATGTCATGTGGCGCTCTGGTTCTGACCTGGCTCCTTCTTCTCCTTCTTGACTCGTGGAGCTTTGGGTTTGGCTACAGCGTTCTCTCCAGTTACTCCGTCGCCGTCATCTTCAAACTCCAACTTCACAGCTGCATCAGAGTCGCCCTGACAACAAAACAGTCTGTGACCATTCTGGACGGCAGATGTTTTTACGTCTGCATGTCCACAGACAACCCCAGTGTCATTACCTTTTTCTTCTTGGTCAACTTCTTGGCAGCATCAGACTTGATTGGCTGAGTAGGCGGGTCCACCCTGCGGCCGAACGGGGAGGGCAGCGTCTCCTCCAGGTTCATCTTCTTCACTTTGGGCTTCCCCACTTTGCCCTTCACCAGCTTGATGGCCTTCCCTGCGTTCTGCTCCTCTCTCTCCTGGCTCTCAACATTCTGCCCAGGGAAAAACAGAAAATAATTAGCACAACTGTTATTAACACAACAGACAAGTTACAATTTTTACCTACAGGTATTAAAAGCAGAAATAAAATGGCGGTTCTTTAAAAATTATCACAAATTTCCTATCAAAGATGTTTATTACAAATATTCAAGTTGTCTTTTCACAAAAAGTTATGTAACACTTGCAGCTCTAAACCAGTGTTATTTAGCTTCTAACAGGCATGTGAAACTTATTGAGTCAGTGCTCCCCCTGCTGGTCACAAGCTAAATCAGCTAAAGAAACACCAGAGATAATGGAGCTTAAAAACAGATTACTGATACACAATGAAAATCAACAAAGGCACGGATTTAACTGTTTGTGTTTAAGAATTATTAAAAAAAAAGGTCAGAAGACAAGACTTACATCGAGTTCTTCGATGAAGACGGCCAAGTCCTCCTTCCATAGATCCTCAGAGTTTTTCCTTTGCAGATCATTCAGTTCACTTCTCTGCACAAGCACAACACAACACACCCAAACTCTGATCAGCTAATCAGTAAGAGATTAAGATTTCTCTTTGAAACCAAATATATTTAATAAAAGGCCGTTACAGTTAATGACTAACAACTAACAAAAACTAAAAGTAAAAGAAAAACATTTGTTACTACCAGAAACAAGTCAAGTTTCTGGCAGTTGTTTTTCTTTTAATCTTGCTGTCCCACATTGTGCCAGCAGATGGCAGTATATAAATCATGTAATCCATGTTGCTGTTGATCCATCCACATCTAGTGTCATGTCAGCACGTTGGGAGAAAGTGTCAGAGTCCAATTTGGGATTAGTGTGAATATAAATGTTTAGATAAAAACAAGATCAAGTATGAGGGACTTTATTAAAGGGGAAAATCCCACCAACCTTAAAATTCCTCATTAAAAACTCTAAAGAGCCTGGCTGCTGTTGGGTTTTCCCAAGTTTTGAAAGATCCTTTGCTGGATGTTTTTTGTGACTAACATGGTTGTTCATTTGTCCTAAATTAACAAGTCTTAAACTTTGTTATGGTTTGTGATTTATTTATTTTTGGTTCAGTCTTTCCCTTGGTATCTAACTTGGAATGTCAGAAACTTTTTGCAGTTTCTGACATTCACTGCAAAAAGTGAATGTCAGAAACAAGTGAAATCTGAACTAAACTAGCAAACAAAGGGTTAAAGAGTAATGAAAAGAAAACTGAATTGAAAACGATGTCAAAAATAAATATGTTTGAAACTAAGAAAAAAACTGTAGAACTATTAAAACCATAAAGTCATAACTAATCTGATGAAAAGACAGATGAGCTGACAGAGGAAAACGAGGAGGAGAAGTAGTACCTTGTGGTCCCTCTGCTTGAGCAGCTCATCCACCTTCTCCTTAGTCAGGCACCACAGAGGCATGTTGAGAATGTAGTTGAAGTTGGGACCTGAAGTGGAGCTGGAATCCACCGAGCTGTCGCTCTCATTCCCATCAGGAGCGTCTTCTTCCTGAGCCTATCAGAGAAGTCCAACATTCCATCATCTAGCACCTCAATCTCACCCAACATCTGGTTTACTACCTCTCTAGAGGAACGAGTCACTCTAGAGCTCTGCCGTACCTTCTCTTGAGCTTTGGACCAAGCAGCAACAGGATCTGACTCGTAACCTTTCTGCACCAGCATTCGGATGAGTTCACGCTTGGATTTATTTTCTGTTGAGAAAAAAAAAGAAATGGAATCAGCTCCTTTCAGAAAACTGAGTTCTAACTGAGTCAACAGTCCCTAGCTCACCAATGGAGATTTTCCCTTCGATTTTCTCCAGCACAAAGCGAGCCTGGTTGGAGAGTTTGGAGGCCTCGGCCCCCAGGCTGCCTAGCAACCAGTCCTTCCTCAGTTTGTAGTAGTGCAGGCGGAGCTCAAAGAACTCTTTGAGGATGTCTTGGACTGAATCATACCTCTTTAGACAGCCCATGTGGTCAAACAGCACCTAGAAGTACCAACATCATTACAGTGTTGGGCATCATGTGACATCAGGATCATAAAGAAGGAAAATGTCTGTGAAAGGCAGGGATGCTGTGGTTACCATGGAGTTACAGGTGAGGCTGGACTGCAGCTTGAAGACCTTGTGGAGGCCGACAGCCTCGGCCTGGGCCAGCTTTTCCTCAGACATGCGCACCACAAACTTCACCGTGGAGTCTGTGTGATACTCCTTATAGTCAGAGATGAGAGCTGGAGTCTTGTCAGTCCCTTGCAGCATGGGCTCCAGCACAGATTCCTTATAGGCCTGAACACATCACAGACGGGCCACAATCACTGGGAGGAACACGTCAATCACACACCACCAACTAAACACACAGCAGCCACCATGCAAGCCTAGCCACTCTGTTACCCACCCGTCAAATGACACACAGAGACAAAAACACTTCCTGGTTCAGGAACATGAGCTAAAGGAAGCCTGGCTGTACCTGAGTCCAGGTCCGGACGGGAAGCTCTGTGATTTCGATGGTGTTTTTGTCGATGACAGACACTTCTCCACTGACCAGGTACTGGTTGTGGCCCAGTTCATGGATCAGCCCTTTGAAGTTTTTGTAACTGGGAAGCTGGTTTCACAACACAACAAGCAAACATACAAGTATTAGTCTGGGAACAGCTGATGAAGAAATGGTCTTTCTTTGGAGCTGCACCGAACTGGCCGAGCACTGATTTTTAAAAAGTCTCATCCACTGATATTGATTTTGGCCAAAACCATCTTTTTCATAACTGACGGTGTCAGAGGGGTGTGAAGTGCCAGTAAGTTGACAACAGTGGATGACTGGAGTTAACTGTAACCTGGTGGGGGGTCAGTCAGTCAGTCAGTCAGTCAGCCCTCTCTCACAGCAGAGCTGATTTACAGAAAAGATTGGCTTCAAATCTAAGAATCACTGGTCACACAAAATGTTAAAAATAAGGCCCAATCGATCAGTGCAACCCTATAGTAGCAATGTTTCCTGACAGAACCAGAAAGAAAAAAATTACTGACAATATGTTGCCTGTTTCCTAGGATACACTGTAGTTACCTGGTTTTTTCCAGAGCGTTTGACTTACATTTGTTTCAGAAAAAATACAAATATCTTGACGAAAATATACAACAAAAAATAAAATACATAAATAATATTTGGTACTGTCAAGAACCATATTAACAATTTCCACATTACTGCTGATGTTTAAAATAACATCCCTAGACTAACAGACTTGGAGATCCTATAAATCCTAAGATATCTTCTCAAATGTTGGTTACTGCCATTTTTAAAATCTTTTCTGCAAATAATCAGCTTGTTGTGTCATTAAATGCTCAATATAGTTTATCTGTTTGACCTGAACTGCTTTGATTGATAGGAGTCACATTTGAAGTTTCATTGGTCAAAGTCCACTGGTTTCTCTTAAAAAAAAAAAAAACAGTAATAGTTTCTTTCTGTCTGTTGTGTTTAGTTTTACCATGGGTAAGGGGTCCTGGTGGTTGAGCATTCTGTTGATGTTGTTAACGATCTCTCTGGGGTCGTAGTTTGGGATCTTGCAGGCCCAGCCTGTCCCGATGCCCTCAGCTCCGTTCACCAGCACCATGGGGATGATGGGAATGTACCACTCTGGCTCCACCTTCTGGTTGTCATCGTACAGAAACTTGAGCAGATTGAAATCCACCGCTGGGAACAACAGCTTGGCCAGGGGGCTGGAGGGAGAAAAGACCATTAGGAAACCAGGAAGAACAGGAACATGTCTAGTCTCTTTCTGGGTGTGGAGAAAACTCAAAACTCATTTAATAACCTATTTCAATAAAATACCGAGTGACTAAAGTCATGAATCCAGCCAGCCTCAGTGACTCAATCAGTCTGAAGGCTGTGACTAAACAAAGATACACACACTACTGCTGCTCCATATTAAGAAATCATGGAATGGCAATATTATTGTGAAATATTATATTAATATTGCATGAATGTAATTCTGCATCTACTGATTTCACACCTGTCATTCCAACACATCCAACCCTCTCTGATCTAGTGCAGACAGAACATATTACTGTTGTAATATTCTAACCAATAAATCCTGCGTTGCAGTCAGTCATTATGCTGTAATGGAATATTTATGGCATGTTGTATCATAAATCACAACCAGGTAACTGTTTGTGATGGATCTTTTAATAAACAAACAGGACATAAAAAAGATCAGAATTACTGCCTTACCTGAGCATGGTGAAGATGTAACGGGGGCTGGCAGCATCTTTGCCTCCATTAATGCGAGTACCAAACTGACCCAGAGGCTGCAGGATGTTCACGTTGTTGCTGCCCACAAAGTTCTGGGCTAAGTTCACAATGGTCATCATGAGAGCTTGCTGCAAGGCAGACGGGAAGTAGAAGCTGACTTACTGAGCACCACTGCAGACTACAGGCTAGTCATGACTCCTGGCTCATGCTCATGTTTCAGTGAATAGGAAGAGTCAAGAGCTGCAGTGATGCACAGCTAAAGTAAGAGTCGTGAACTCCAAAACTCTTGTCGTTAAGGACGAAAAATGTTAAAGAAGGTAAGGTAAGGCAAGAGAAGTATGCAGCATCAGAAACATGGAAGACAGTTCTCCCACTCTGCTCACCATCTTTTTACTTCATAGTTATGCTTTAAAATCCCAATAAAATACACTGAAGTTTGTTGTGAAGCAGGTTATGCTTCACAACATAACCTTGCTTATTCCATGAGTTGCCTCTACCTCTCCATGATGGTAGGCAGACATCTCAGCCACAGAACCAGCCAGCTGGGCCACCTTCACTTCTCTCTTGTCATTCCTCTTCAAGCAAGTGAACAGAACCTTCCTCTGACCCGGTTTCAAGCCTAAAACAACACACACGTCCAGCTCATCACACATAATCCTAACATCGTGTTAAAGCTCAGAGGCAGAATGCTGACGAACCGTCGACCAGGGATGGGATGGACCGCTCATTGTCTGAGTTGGAAAACAGAATCAGCTCCTTGTTGATGAAGTCATTGTACGACAGATGTTTGGCCTGAGTTCCATAAAGGTATTGCTGAAAAAGAGAATTATTGTTACAGCCAGTTTGTTTGTTTTTTACTGAGTCTGAGTGTGTGTAGCTCATAGAGCAGCTGAATGACGATGCCAACCTCCGGCAGGCCGTGCATCCTCCTCTGCCGTCTGTCCTCCATGAAGTTGGTCAGCCACTCCTTCCTGTCATCTGTCTTCTTCTTACTGAAGGCCTGGACACACACAGTCATTGTTAGCTAGCTCTCACCAACAACACCTGTTGGATTTTTAACTAGAACACGTGGATCGATCCAGATAGTGAAAAACACTCTATATCGGGTGTTAGTCACAATATGCTTTGTAAATGAGGGCAGATCTATTCAGTCTAATTCTATGCTTTATGCTCTGGGCGATGTCATGCTTTATTATTTATCTTATAGTAGATTTAGACTTTCTAATTGCATTTTCTGAACCATTTGAAAGAAGGTTTGGTGTAGTTTATTTTTACGTTTGACCAAAGTAGTATTAATTTAATTTTCCATTGGCTGTTATGCTCCCAATTCCACTGACTGAACAAATTAAAGATGTTTTTACATGTTTGACCAAGCTTGTGAAGTTATTGGTGGATTTAAGTGTTCTGTCCTGGTGCAGCACACCAGTACAGTGTGCTGCACCAGGACAGCAGTAAACATACCAACTTACATTTGTAAGTCAGTATGTTTATGTCTGTGTTAAAAAAATTTTATGTTTTAAGTCAATTCAGACTTACAAATTGATTTGATAACTCTGCAGTATACCACACTTAAATCCACCAGTAGCTTAAAATATGTAAAAACAGAAACTTTAATTTGGTCAGTCAGTGGAATTAGGAGTAGAGTTTTAAGTCAATTCAGCTGTTTTTCTGTTCTAGACCAGTTCTAGACCTCAGATATCTGTATCAGTATTGGAAGTGAAAAGTGGGTGGGTCAGTGCCTCCCTAGTTTTTACCAGCCTGGTTATTCTTTGCACAGCAGCGGCAGCAGCAGACAGTCAGGTTAAACCTACCAGAGTGATGGCAGCGTCGTCCTCAGCACCGTTGTATCTGAAGGTGATTCGATGCCTCTCCATGTCTGCAAAGTATTCCTTTGCCTCTTTGCTTGTACTTGTTCCCAAACCTGAAACATGGGTTGGATTATCAAATTAAAACGTAATCAAACAAGATTGTTTGCTTGGGTACTGAGTTAAAGGTAACAAACCTTTGTAGTATTTTATATGCCAGGTTTTAAAATTCTCTGTTTGTTTCTTCCACTCTTCAAACTCTGGGAGGCTGTAGAAGGCCAGCTCCTGTTTGTTTTTGGTCGCCTGCAGAGCAGAAGGCCTTCATTCACCTGCATGCATCTGCTAACATGCTCTGAAGTTCACCATGACATCCATAAACATCTTACTTTCACTATAGGAGTGATGAACTGCTCCAGGAATGTGTGCTTCAGCAAGGAGGGCCAGTTATGGTGGAAGAAGTTAATGAGTAGACCCTTGATGTGGGAGCCATCTTGGTCCTATTAGAAAACAACATGTTGTTATGACTTGCAGAGCTGGCGTTAGCCTTTCAGCAGTAAGGTCCAGAGGAAAGTCACCTGGTCAGTCATGATCATGATCCTGCCGTAGCGCAGCGTCCTCAGAGACTCTGGGTCATCGTAGCTCTTCTTGTACTGCAATCCAACGATTTTGATGATGTTGTTTATCTCTGCGTTTTCCATTATCTGGTAAACAGAAAAAAATTTCATTCCAAATACTACAGCACTTTTATCTATTCAAATCTTTTTACACTTAATGTTTGAGATGATTTCTTTGTTCTTCCATTTTGAGGAGCACCACAAGCACAAACGATGTTGAGAAACGTTTTCATTTGAGACAGGCTTCTTCAGGACACCACTCACTCAAAGAAATGTGATTTATGTCACTGAGCTGCACACAGAAGCTACACTTAATCTTGGTTTCAATTTTACTGATGTTTATTGACGCTCTTGTGGAACAAACATTGTAGAAATAGTAAAAATAATATTTCTGATAACTGTATTATTTTTTTTTTTACATTAATCAAAATTTGTTGAAAAAGATTAATTAGCATTCATATGAGAAGTGCTGTTCCCATTAAATGATAAACGATACTGCCCCCTACCACCAGGGTTATCATTCTGGACCAGCAGACAATGTTAGAAATCAATACCTTAATTATTTACTACATGTCCAGAAAGAATGTAAATACTAGAACTGGTCACTGAGGAATTTACTGATGGGGTGCTAGTTTGAGTATTAGTGTTTATGAAGCACAAAATAGGCTGGAACAGCTAAACAAAAATGTCATAAGGAATCAAATAGCAGGTAAGAAAAGTAAACATTGTCAAAATTCTGACAGTAGAAATCTCTGACTTATTTATCTCAGTTTCCTACAATACCTAATTTATGATAAATAAAGAAAACACCAGGAGGAATCCCAACTGGTTTAATGCCATTCTTGGATGACCTTGGTCAGACTTTGCTGTTATTCCCAATGTATCAATTATGGTCCAATGTGCTGTGTATCACACAGTGAACCTAGGCGTTGATCTGTGTTTGGTGTCATTTTTTTGTTCTAGGTCAGCTGGATGCTGGACATATGATTTGACTTTCGTATGGCTGTTTTATTTACCCTTAAACTTATATTGTATTTTCCTTTTTAGGATGTTTTTGAAGGTGATACTTTCCCAATGATTTTGACCATTTTTACCAAACAATTCACCAGGCCTTTCCCAGTTTGTTGGCCACTGAACATGATTCACTCTGGGTTTTATTCTGCAGGCGTCCCCACTGAGCCCCCCACCTGTTTGTGAGTTGCTTCTCGAACGTTCAGGATCTTGCCTCTCAGTGGGAACACTCCATAGCGGTCCCGACCGATTACTCCTAGACCAGACACGGCCAGGGACTTGGCCGAGTCTCCCTCAGTGAGGATCAGAGTGCATTCAGAGGAGTGTTTGCCACCTACAAACAACACACACCAACATGAATTAATACAGAGGAAAGATGTGGGATTTGAAGCCATGCAGCTGGTTCGGATAAAGACGAAAGCAGATCGTTCCAGAAAACACACCTGCATCATTGGCGTCATCCAGCTTAGGGATGCCTTTGATCTTGCTGTACTTCACAGAAGAACACTTCTTGTTCAGCTGTGTCTGAGCTTTGAACTTCACCCAGTTCAGTATGCTCTCCACGATCCCACAGTTGGTGGCCTGTGGGTGACAAAGGCGAGGCGTTTCAAGCTCTAAACCATGAATCAGAAGCGTGTGGAGCTGAAAGTAAGTCAAACGATCCTTACAGCTCGTATGAACTTGTCAGACAGAAGACACTTGGAGCCAAAGTTCTTGGTCTGCAGAGTCATGTTCTCTTTGGTCTGAGAGTCGAACGTTGGATTCTCAATCAGTGCATTCACAAAAACCCAGATGTGGTTCTTCACCTGATAGCCAAATAAAAACGGAGATTAAACTGTTTTAAAGGCAAATCTTTCCAATAATATGCCTTTAAAATTATTGGGAAGACGATTTTAAAGATCTTAAATCTCTAAAGTACTCTGTGCAGCCACCTGGAAAGGTTTGACTGACACTCCAGCCTTGTTCTTCTTCTTCACCACTTCGATAAGCTTCGCCACAATCTGCTCCACTACATAGTCGATGTGTCTGCCGCCCTGAAACACAGTCTCCGCGTTAATCCATCTTTTTCTTAACTTTTCCAGTTTTCCATCTGAAATGTCCATACCTTTGTGGTGGCGATGCTGTTCACAAAGCTGATCTGCTGGAAACCCTTCTCGCTCATGGTGAGGCAAACCTCCCAGCGTTCATTCACAGTTTCATTGATCACCTTCAGGGGAACGCCCGTCTCATCCAGTTTGTCCTTTACGTACATATCCACATAGCTGCGGAAACCGTTCACCTTTAATGAACGAGAGGACAGATAGAGCGCACATCATCAGACATCTGCTGCGCTCATAAATGGAAAGGAAAGGACTACTTGGAGTGTGAATAGACATAGTCAGCTAAGCAGGAATAAACAACAACATTCAATTATTAGACGGATAGATGTGGTGAAAGAAAGATCCAGAGAGGAATCTACATTGAGAGAGACTTACAGGCAGCTTCTTGCCATTCAGAGAGACTTTAACTCCTCTGCAGGAGCCGGCTACATCATACGCTCTGCGGGTGAGAAGGGCTACGATATCTTTGTCCAGCTTGTCCATCTTGAACTTGGCTAGATCTGGCTGGAACGTCACACAGGTGAAGTCTTCTCCGTCGAAGAATTTGATCTTGGGGTCAGATGTCTTGGTCATATTGTTCTGCCATGTCTGAAGAGGGGTCACACACACTGTAACACACCTGTTGTTTCTGCAAACAACTTTGACACACAGCATGTTAAACCTGCCTACACATTGAGGTGCACAATTCTTACACACCCTAGACTTATAATGTGCAATTTGTCCATGTCTCATAAATAGAGAGGAAATCACCCCGTGACCCCCGCAGCTGTGCTGCCACCAAATTGTGACAAGAACAGTCTTACCTTAAATCTGACAGCATTTCAGACGCCTACAAAAACAGCAGTTACTTCACTCACAAATCAAAAGCCACCGGGGAAGATACTGCTTCAAAATGGGCTAAAATTAGATAAAGGAATAAACTAAACATTGTCTTTAAGATACTAAACTGTCTTATAATGACAGTAGAAAAACTAGAAAGTATTCAACTATTGTAAAAGTATTCAAGTACCACATAGGCAAACAACCGACAAGACCCTTAAATGAATCAGTATTTTCACTGAGGTTTGAAAGCCTGCTGGTGTTGCTCCGGTCACAGGGACTGAAGACATTTATGGATTTTTGAGAGAAAAACTGTCACATTTTAGTCTCTCTAGGCTGCTGTTAGTGGGATGTTAATGTAGTCTGGGGATAAAAATCTCCATCCACTGCAACGGTGGAGTCCAGAGTCTGCTTAAAAATCATTCATGTCAGACCATTTCAAAGTGACGATGGTTGAAGGCCACAAACTGCCAGTTCAAACTGTGTGAACAAATGTTTGTGGAGACGAGTTTTAATGAACTGCTCCAAACCCCATTCTGCTCTCTGATTGGCTTTGTCACTGACTAGCTAAAAAAAACTAATTATTACATTTTCATACCAGTTACATTTTGAAGCAAAATTAAAATCACTTCTTACTGCTGGACGATTTCTGAAAAAGATTAGATTGTGATGTTTTTGGAGAACATAGTAATTATATAGATTATGATTAACCCTCATTTTCAAGGACTGTTTTTCCTTCTAGGGATGGTGTGTGTCTGTGTGTGTGTGTGCCTGTGAAGGCATCACTCTTCTAGATGCTAACATTACCAGAGCTCTCTCCCCTGCAGCCCACCTGTTTGAAGCTGTGTCTGTACTCTTTGCAGGCAGTTTCCACTGTGAACTTGGTACTGAAGATGTTGCAGAGTTTAGCACCGTATCCGTTCCTTCCACCTGGACACAGACCAACAGTCAGAACTGATCCAGTTAAACTTTCATGGCTCAGCTAAGCTTAGATCCAGTAATGCAGGCAGTACGGCAAGAAAAACAAAATGGAGCAAAGATGTATTTATAATTCTGAATTTAAAAAAATGCTAAAATGAAAAATCTGTAGAGCGTGCCATTAATTAATTCATCATCAGAATAATTAATAGATTGAATTGCTGTTGTTAGCTGCAGCCTTATATTTAGTATTTATACAAAGTTGAGAATCTTGGTGGATTTGGATGAACTGACTAATGAAAGAATTGCTTTGACTGGACCATCCCTGTCCTGACTGATGTTTTACCTGTGACCTTCTTCTCATCATCATCATAGTTGCTGGAGGTGAGCAGGTGGCCGAAAATGAGAGCTGGGACGTACATCTTCTCATCCTTATGCTCCACCACAGGAATGCCTTTACCGTTGTTCCAGATGCTGATGGTGTTGGACTCACTGGGGAAGACAGGGAAAAAAAAAATCACTCAATCATCCATTGCAAGTTTCACTTTTAATAATAGTAGTAATAATCTGGAATTGCTACCATAAACAAAATGCTCTGAGATTCATTCAGCAAATTGTGAAAACACTTAAACAGTTACGGCAGTCAAATCCTTACATGGAGAACAAAAAATTGTGATCAGGGTAGGATCTAACACATTTATAGTTCACAAGATGACTCCTTCTTGCACAGAAATACATTTTTAAAGTATTTTAATTAAAACAAGAGGAGCATTCTTAAACAATGCATCTGCTGCGCCTTGAGATCATCTTCCTGTCTTTAGTTTTATAACAGAATATAAAAAAGTAACACACAGAGACATAAAACCAGAACATTTCAGTATCCATCCCTACAGTCAACTTGTGGCTGCAGGGCAAATATGGAAAGGTAAGTAGTTAGTAATCAGATCTTTTCAAAACTCGGTTGCATAATGTCTCTGGGTAAAGGGAGACATTACTACTATAAAATTAAAAGGTCTTTGTGTCCAGATTAAAGACAATTTAAATATGATCCAAGTGTTCACATCCACCATGAAGGCTTGGAAAAGTAGAAAAGAAGCATCAGCATCATTATCATCATCTCTGTGTAAGCACATCAGCTGCAGAGACCAGGATGAGGCAGGTTTAATGAGATTATTCATCAGGCAGCTCAAGAGTCAGATGAGGACACACCTGGCACAGCAGCAGTTATACAGCTACTGACCAGAGAGCACAGCTGATGACAGATGATACAACAGTTTTCCTTCAACAAACAGATCTGCCCCCTTACTGACACAAAACCGCTTATGTTAATAAAGTAATGGAGATACTCACGGGTCAATGTTGACCTTGATGGTAGTCATGTTCTTGTCCCTTTGTTTGTTGTCTGCTGCATTGACTGTCAGAAGAAGAAAACAACATTTAGAATGTAGAGTGGTTCTCTTTCTCTCTGCTCTGTGTCAAACCAACCAAACCTCTTGAAAAACCTGTTTCCCCACTCACCTGTGGTGGTGCTGCACCAAGAACCACTGAAGGAAATGACATGAAAACCTTTGAGGAAGACACTGAGCGCAACTTCCTTCTTCACGAAATGGAAACAAAAACGGAGTGGTGTCATATTTTAGCGGTTGGAGGATTTCTGTTTTGTGTTTGGTAAAAAAAAAAACCCTCTCCAGAAGCTGTAACAGAGGTACACTTTTCTGCTGTCCATCATCAAGAACCGTTGACTGTGGCCCCAATAGCTACATATGAATCAAAATGAATCGACTCCAGTTAAACTATGAGTGTCTCACCACCTCAAGCCAACTTCCTCCTGGACAGTGACTGAAGGAGAAATGTGAGCTAGAGTTTAGATCGGATCTAAAAACTCTAAACCGACCCGGACCGAGTCCATGGACATTGTGTCTGAGTCCAACCCAACTCTAATAAGAGGCTCCAGGCTGAATTAAGCCACACGTTATTTTAATTAAGGTTTTACTGCTTTCGGGGTGCTGTGGTGGCACAGGGGTTAAGCACAACCCACATATGGAGGCCTTGGTCCTCGACGTGGCCATCGCAGGTTTGATTCCCGGCCTGGCAACCTTTGCTGCATGTCTTCCCCTTCTCTCAGTACCATCTTTCCTGTCAATTCACAATCAAATAAAGGCCACTAAAGCCAATAAGTCCTTTTAAAAAAAAGTTTTACTGTTTTCATTTTCAGACCCCCGTTTGGGTAAGTAGTGTTACTTCTCCCGTTTTCAGCTTTAACATCTTCCAGCTCCATGTTGTCACTTGTAACTTCAGGATGAGTCGAGAGCAAACCATCTACGATGTGTGATAAAAAGGATTCTATCTCCACTGCTACTGAGTGGAGCAGAAGTGCAGAAGTCTAATTAACTTCTGCACCTTAAATTCTTTCCTCAGAAAGATAAACTGCCTGCTCCTCTATTTAGAATATAAATAGATTAACACAACATAGAATGCAGTTTTCTCTGTTCTGTATGTACTATATGCTCGTTAAACACGTCTCTTCAGCCAAAGTGTGGAATGTACTTTAGAACCAGACGCGCTCCAGAGCATGCTGACCGTAACTCCTTCAGGCTGTCAACTCCTGGTCAGCAAGATGCATTTAGTTCAGTGTCCTTGTCAGAGATGATATTCAGAAAGGATTTTACCTTCACCATGCACTTTGTGCGTAAATGCGTAATGTCTGTGGCTTCTGCACCAAGTATGATCGAAAGTGTAAATTGTAATCTGTCAAAATGGAGACGGGCCTGAAATTATTCCGTTGCATTTTTTTTTTAAAACCTGCCAACTATGGAAAATATTCTGTTAATAAGAGCCCTGAGTTGTAAACATAACAGCAGCAACTGTAACTTATTGTATGTATAAACATCTCTCTGTTTAAAATATAGTGTAAAATATTCAAATGTTAGAGGTCACTACAATGTCCTCTATTAATTAGATACACAGCTGAGCTATGTGAGTAACTTGTCCTCTGGATCTGTAAATTGTCCGGTGTGAGACATTTCCTCGTCTGTGTAGCTCAAATGTTAATGTGAACTCTACCCCAGCTGCTTTGTGAGGGTTCCAACAGCTGCTGAGCTTTTCATGGCTGAAATAAAAACAGTGACTCTCAGCAATAAAACCATACCTGACCAGTCTGTCACACTTTAGAACTTATTCACAGTCATTTTAAAGTCCATAGGAAGGGAACTGCAGCTAAATTTAAAGGGATTTCCACATTCCATCACTTCTGAGGCGTGGGAAAATGAAACAGATACTAAGACTCACTGTTCAAGAGATCATTTCACAGTGAAACTGATATACAACAAGAAAAAACCAAACGAACACAATGTTTAAATTGCTGGCAATAAAATTAAGCCCATCTGGGCCTGTCATGAAAACAAATTTTACTGGATGATAAATTGTGCCAGTAATTATTGTGATAAATAATAATATTGTTGTTTTGACAACATTTTCAAGTAAAAATATTGACAATGGAATAATAATGAGAGTTTACCCCCTCAAAAAGGAATAAAGTTTAATTTTGTAAAGAACACTTAACACTGGAACTGGAATATGTTTTAAATATCCAAAACAAGACACACCAACTAAAAACAATTAATAAAATAAAAATAAAAACCACACAAAACCGGTATCCTAAAAAAATGGATTGTAACCCTAAACCTACCCCTAACCAAAATTGATCTTCAAAAAAATATTAATCATAAGACTGAAAATTATCGAGTTCATTTTAATTTGTCATGTGATTAATTGCTTATTGCAACATGCTTCATTACACCCTAACACTGTTCATGTTGTTGAGCTGTGCAATTAAAATGACAGACTAGATAAAAGCTGGCAGGTAAAAATAAAACAGAGTTTGCGTTTGGGAGGGTAACTCTAAACGACACCTCAGATTCTCTTACCAAGAATTTCATCAAAGATTTTGTAGAGTCCAGGAACGTAGGTGATTTCCCTCTGGTTCATTCCAACATCTTCATCAAACACCCACATTTGCTGAAAAAGTACAAAGGTTAAATGAATAAAAAGAAACAGAAAACATCCAACTCAAAGAGTCAATTGTGTTCAAAGGCAGCGACTGCGGAAAGGAACTATTTAAGGTGAATTGACACAATTTCTCATAATCAGGTTTTACTGTCTAAAACTGACAAATGGACCTGAGACATAAGACTCTGTGTTAAGAGACTTTGTTAAACAGCCAACCATCACAGAACCTTTTGCGTTGTTCAATCATTTTTTTATATGCCACCATGATACAGTAGATTGCTTTTTAAAAAACTGCTTTAATAGACATTACATGAATTTTCCCTCTTGAAAAGTCAGAAATATTCTGAAATGAAACACATGGTGTGTGTGTGTGCATGTGTGTGTTTGTGTGCGTGTGTGTGGGTGTGCGCGTGTTTTTT
>NW_006800035.1:1726927-1790804 GCF_000485575.1 Poecilia formosa
CGCTCATCATCTATCAGCCAATCAGAGGAGCCGTCAATATTCAGGCGTTGGAGCAATAAGCCCCGCCAACTTGGGAGTGTATACGTATGCGATGATTTGGGTAAATTGTAGTTGGTGATTTTATAGAAGAATTATGGATCCAAGACTTTGGCATGACACAACTTTTTATGAACCGTGATGCTGTGAGAGCTCTGGTGGAGTCAGCTGTACACTGTACGAAAAAAACAAAAACAAACCATCATCCTAATCCTAATACTACTTCCTATGAATGTCTTTGTTGTTTCCAGCAGTAGTAACATTCAGCTGTTGATCATATGACTTGTGTGAAGTGAATAAAATGTTTCCACTGCAGTTCTGTGTCGATACGGCTGAAAAACCACCTCATCCTCATTTTGTGATTTTAATTCATGCAATTGACTGACTGCACATTTGCTGGAACTCACCACTGTCATTGCTCTTATCAGAGAAGGCTGACTTGGAGGAGAAGATGCTGGGTTTCTCCTTCTTCTTGGCTGCAGGTGCGGGCCTTCACAGGAGGAGAAACGGTTAGCTGGCAGGATTTACCGGGGCAGGAAAGAGTCATCCGTCAGCAGATGACTTCTAAACCTTACATGGGCTTCTTTATGGGTGAAGAGAAGGAGTCTTCGTTGTTCTCCTCTTCATCGTCTTCGTTTTGGTCGCTATCACGGTCCTTGTTGTCTGAGAAGCCGAAGTCGTCTCTGACTGACCTCACCGGGGACGAGGCCACGTCGTCGTCTCCGTTCTCCTCCTCGTCCGCCTCCTCCTCCTCAGAGAAGTCAAACGTGTATTTTGGCTTGGAAGCTGGAGGATGAAAGCAGAATCCATGTCAAAGCATATTACGGTTGCCATGGATTCCAGTGGTTGCGCTCTGATTATTTCAGTTGCATTTGGGTTGCATCAGACAGCCGGAGCCGACAAAAGCTAATGGCTTCTTTTTTGGCCGGTGGCAGTTTGAAAGCAAAGTGCTCACTGGGAATTAAGATCAAACGCTACCACTCATGATAACAAAGTTGGCCGATGTTGACTGGAGGTGCAACACAGGAGCTCTCATGTGTTACGATGACAGAATACACAAGCGGAGGCAGCTTTGGAGCTAAAACACACTGAGGACACACCATGTGGCCGTCCAGCTGTCACTGGACAGTCTGTTAGAAATGTGTGAAAAACAAAAGATGCATAATGTGCTGCCAGATACAGGAAACCTTTCAGCCAGAGACTCAATATACCATAATGCACCACAGTAACATGGGAGCCACAGGAGATCATTCCTGCCTGCAGCCATCAGACTTTACAACGGCCAACTCTGCCTTTATGTTTAAGTTTACAGATTCATATTTCCATGCACATATTTGTTCTTAATTTATTTATCCATTCTCAAGACCCATCTTTATGAAATTGCTTTTATTGTCTATTTTTTCTGGTTGCCTGCAGTTGCTGTTCTTGTTATTTTTAATCTTTATAACTGAACAGTATCTTAATTTCATAAAAAGTGTTTCATAAATAAAATGTATTATTATAATCATTTAATTTATTCTATATTTAGATCATATTTAAATTACTTGTAATTTCACACTTGTGTTATCACTTTTTTATTACTAACCATTTATTTATATTTGCCAATATAAATATGGATGTATGTAGTTTTTGAACAAATAAATTTCCTGTTAGGGATCAATAAAGTATATTGCAGTTCTGAAAACATTTTCAATATTCTGCTAATGTTGGAAAAAGATGAGTTTACAATTGCAGTGTTTCAATTCAAAAGAAATGAAATAAAATGAATGAGTCTGTTTACACAGTAAATCATGAAAATGATGGCTGCAATGGATGCAAACACTAACATGAGATATGTTAATTGGAGACATCAACGTCTTATTCAGGCTCATTCATGAACTCTTTTCAAAATTGCTGCGTTTCTATTGAATGAATGTATTTTTGTAATTCCTATTTACGCTACTTTAAGCTAACTGGCTACTGTTACTGTTGTTTTATTGAGATTTTATGCAATAGTTCTTCATTTTGAAATGGAAGGGAAACAATGAATTAGACCAGGTGCTATGTTCAGGTGCAGCTCTCTGTGGCGTGGTTTACCTGTGGCCCTCTGAGACTTGGTCTCTCTGGGAATGACGGGTTCGTTGTCCTCCAGGTCGCTGTCTGACTTGGACTCATCATCAGACCAGGGGTTTCTCTTCTTCACCTTCTTAGCTGAAGCTCCTTTTGGAGTTGGAGGCTTCCTCACTCTGGGAGCTCCTGAGCAACAGGAAACAGGAAGTGGAGTCAGAGCTCTTCCTTCAGACAGGAAGGATGTCATGTGGCGCTCTGGTTCTGACCTGGCTCCTTCTTCTCCTTCTTGACTCGTGGAGCTTTGGGTTTGGCTACAGCGTTCTCTCCAGTTACTCCGTCGCCGTCATCTTCAAACTCCAACTTCACAGCTGCATCAGAGTCGCCCTGACAACAAAACAGTCTGTGACCATTCTGGACGGCAGATGTTTTTACGTCTGCATGTCCACAGACAACCCCAGTGTCATTACCTTTTTCTTCTTGGTCAACTTCTTGGCAGCATCAGACTTGATTGGCTGAGTAGGCGGGTCCACCCTGCGGCCGAACGGGGAGGGCAGCGTCTCCTCCAGGTTCATCTTCTTCACTTTGGGCTTCCCCACTTTGCCCTTCACCAGCTTGATGGCCTTCCCTGCGTTCTGCTCCTCTCTCTCCTGGCTCTCAACATTCTGCCCAGGGAAAAACAGAAAATAATTAGCACAACTGTTATTAACACAACAGACAAGTTACAATTTTTACCTACAGGTATTAAAAGCAGAAATAAAATGGCGGTTCTTTAAAAATTATCACAAATTTCCTATCATAGATGTTTATTACAAATATTTAAGTTGTCTTTTCACAAAAAGTTATGTAACACTTGCAGCTCTAAACCAGTGTTATTTAGCTTCTAACAGGCATGTGAAACTTATTGAGTCAGTGCTCCCCCTGCTGGTCACAAGCTAAATCAGCTAAAGAAACATCAAAGATAATGGAGCTTAAAAACAGATTACTGATACACAATGAAAATCAACAAAGGCACGGATTTAACTGTTTGTGTTTAAGAATTATTAAAAAAAAAGGTCAGAAGACAAGACTTACATCGAGTTCTTCGATGAAGACGGCCAAGTCCTCCTTCCATAGATCCTCAGAGTTTTTCCTTTGCAGATCATTCAGTTCACTTCTCTGCACAAGCACAACACAACACACCCAAACTCTGATCAGCTAATCAGTAAGAGATTAAGATTTCTCTTTGAAACCAAATATATTTAATAAAAGGCCGTTACAGTTAATGACTAACAACTAACAAAAACTAAAAGTAAAAGAAAAACATTTGTTACTACCAGAAACAAGTCAAGTTTCTGGCAGTTGTTTTTCTTTTAATCTTGCTGTCCCACATTGTGCCAGCAGATGGCAGTATATAAATCATGTAATCCATGTTGCTGTTGATCCATCCACATCTAGTGTCATGTCAGCACGTTGGGAGAAAGTGTCAGAGTCCAATTTTGTATTAGTGTGAATATAAATGTTTAGATAAAAACAAGATCAAGTATGAGGGACTTTATTAAAGGGGAAAATCCCACCAACCTTAAAATTCCTCATTAAAAACTCTAAAGAGCCTGGCTGCTGTTGGGTTTTCCCAAGTTTTGAAAGATCCTTTGCTGGATGTTTTTTGTGACTAACATGGTTGTTCATTTGTCCTAAATTAACAAGTCTTAAACTTTGTTATGGTTTGTGATTTATTTATTTTTGGTTCAGTCTTTCCCTTGGTATCTAACTTGGAATGTCAGAAACTTTTTGCAGTTTCTGACATTCACTGCAAAAAGTGAATGTCAGAAACAAGTGAAATCTGAACTAAACTAGCAAACAAAGGGTTAAAGAGTAATGAAAAGAAAACTGAATTGAAAACGATGTCAAAAATAAATATGTTTGAAACTAAGAAAAAAACTGTAGACCTAATAAAACCATAAAGTCATAACTAATCTGATGAAAAGACAGATGAGCTGACAGAGGAAAACGAGGAGGAGAAGTAGTACCTTGTGGTCCCTCTGCTTGAGCAGCTCATCCACCTTCTCCTTAGTCAGGCACCACAGAGGCATGTTGAGAATGTAGTTGAAGTTGGGACCTGAAGTGGAGCTGGAATCCACCGAGCTGTCGCTCTCATTCCCATCAGGAGCGTCTTCTTCCTGAGCCTATCAGAGAAGTCCAGCATTCCATCATCTAGCACCTCAATCTCACCCAACATCTGGTTTACTACCTCTCTAGAGGAACGAGTCACTCTAGAGCTCTGCCGTACCTTCTCTTGAGCTTTGGACCAAGCAGCAACAGGATCTGACTCGTAACCTTTCTGCACCAGCATTCGGATGAGTTCACGCTTGGATTTATTTTCTGTTGAGAAAAAAAAAGAGATGTGGTCTGCTCTTTTTTGAGAACTGAGTTCTAACTGAGTCAACAGTCCCTAGCTCACCAATGGAGATTTTCCCTTCGATTTTCTCCAGCACAAAGCGAGCCTGGTTGGAGAGTTTGGAGGCCTCGGCCCCCAGGCTGCCTAGCAACCAGTCCTTCCTCAGTTTGTAGTAGTGCAGGCGGAGCTCAAAGAACTCTTTGAGGATGTCTTGGACTGAATCATACCTCTTTAGACAGCCCATGTGGTCAAACAGCACCTAGAAGTACCAACATCATTACAGTGTTGGGCATCATGTGACATCAGGATCATAAAGAAGGAAAATGTCTGTGAAAGGCAGGGATGCTGTGGTTACCATGGAGTTACAGGTGAGGCTGGACTGCAGCTTGAAGACCTTGTGGAGGCCGACAGCCTCGGCCTGGGCCAGCTTTTCCTCAGACATGCGCACCACAAACTTTACCGTGGAGTCTGTGTGATACTCCTTATAGTCAGAGATGAGAGCTGGAGTCTTGTCAGTCCCTTGCAGCATGGGCTCCAGCACAGATTCCTTATAGGCCTGAACACATCACAGACGGGCCACAATCACTGGGAGGAACACGTCAATCACACACCACCAACTAAACACACAGCAGCCACCATGCAAGCCTAGCCACTCTGTTACCCACCCGTCAAATGACACACAGAGACAAAAACACTTCCTGGTTCAGGAACATGAGCTAAAGGAAGCCTGGCTGTACCTGAGTCCAGGTCCGGACGGGAAGCTCTGTGATTTCGATGGTGTTTTTGTCGATGACAGACACTTCTCCACTGACCAGGTACTGGTTGTGGCCCAGTTCATGGATCAGCCCTTTGAAGTTTTTGTAACTGGGAAGCTGGTTTCACAACACAACAAGCAAACATACAAGTATTAGTCTGGGAACAGCTGATGAAGAAATGGTCTTTCTTTGGAGCTGCACCGAACTGGCCGAGCACTGATTTTTAAAAAGTCTCATCCACTGATATTGATTTTGGCCAAAACCATCTTTTTCATAACTGACGGTGTCAGAGGGGTGTGAAGTGCCAGTAAGTTGACAACAGTGGATGACTGGAGTTAACTGTAACCTGGTGGGGGGTCAGTCAGTCAGTCAGTCAGTCAGCCCTCTCTCACAGCAGAGCTGATTTACAGAAAAGATTGGCTTCAAATCTAAGAATCACTGGTCACACAAAATGTTAAAAATAAGGCCCAATCGATCAGTGCAACCCTATAGTAGCAATGTTTCCTGACAGAACCAGAAAGAAAAAAATTACTGACAATATGTTGCCTGTTTCCTAGGATACACTGTAGTTACCTGGTTTTTTCCAGAGCGTTTGACTTACATTTGTTTCAGAAAAAATACAAATATCTTGACGAAAATATACAACAAAAAATAAAATACATAAATATTTGGTACTGTCAAGAACCATATTAACAATTTCCACATTACTGCTGATGTTTAAAATAACATCCCTAGACTAACAGACTTGGAGATCCTATAAATCCTAAGATATCTTCTTGAGTGTTGGTTGCTGCCATTTTTTTAAATCTTTTCTGCAAATAATCAGCTTGTTGTGTCATTAAATGCTCAATATAGTTTATCTGTTTGACCTGAACTGCTTTGATTGATAGGAGTCACATTTGAAGTTTCATTGGTCAAAGTCCACTGGTTTCTCTTAAAAAAAAAAAAAACAGTAATAGTTTCTTTCTGTCTGTTGTGTTTAGTTTTACCATGGGTAAGGGGTCCTGGTGGTTGAGCATCCTGTTGATGTTGTTAACGATCTCTCTGGGGTCGTAGTTTGGGATCTTGCAGGCCCAGCCTGTCCCGATGCCCTCAGCTCCGTTCACCAGCACCATGGGGATGATGGGAATGTACCACTCTGGCTCCACCTTCTGGTTGTCATCGTACAGAAACTTGAGCAGATTGAAATCCACCGCTGGGAACAACAGCTTGGCCAGGGGGCTGGAGGGAGAAAAGACCATTAGGAAACCAGGAAGAACAGGAACATGTCTAGTCTCTTTCTGGGTGTGGAGAAAACTCAAAACTCATTTAATAACCTATTTCAATAAAATACCGAGTGACTAAAGTCATGAATCCAGCCAGCCTCAGTGACTCAATCAGTCTGAAGGCTGTGACTAAACAAAGATACACACACTACTGCTGCTCCATATTAAGAAATCATGGAATGGCAATATTATTGTGAAATATTATATTAATATTGCATGAATGTAATTCTGCATCTACTGATTTCACACCTGTCATTCCAACACATCCAACCCTCTCTGATCTAGTGCAGACAGAACATATTACTGTTGTAATATTGTAACCAATAAATCCTGCGTTCCAGTCAGTCATTATGCTGTAATGGAATATTTATGGCATGTTGTATCATAAATCACAACCAGGTAACTGTTTGTGATGGATCTTTTAATAAACAAACAGGACATAAAAAAGATCAGAATTACTGCCTTACCTGAGCATGGTGAAGATGTAACGGGGGCTGGCAGCATCTTTGCCTCCATTAATGCGAGTACCAAACTGACCCAGAGGCTGCAGGATGTTCACGTTGTTGCTGCCCACAAAGTTCTGGGCTAAGTTCACAATGGTCATCATGAGAGCTTGCTGCAAGGCAGACGGGAAGTAGAAGCTGACTTACTGAGCACCACTGCAGACTACAGGCTAGTCATGACTCCTGGCTCATGCTCATGTTTCAGTGAATAGGAAGAGTCAAGAGCTGCAGTGATGCACAGCTAAAGTAAGAGTCGTGAACTCCAAAACTCTTGTCGTTAAGGACGAAAAATGTTAAAGAAGGTAAGGTAAGGCAAGAGAAGTATGCAGCATCAGAAACATGGAAGACAGTTCTCCCACTCTGCTCACCATCTTTTTACTTCATAGTTATGCTTTAAAATCCCAATAAAATACACTGAAGTTTGTTGTGAAGCAGGTTATGCTTCACAACATAACCTTGCTTATTCCATGAGTTGCCTCTACCTCTCCATGATGGTAGGCAGACATCTCAGCCACAGAACCAGCCAGCTGGGCCACCTTCACTTCTCTCTTGTCATTCCTCTTCAAGCAAGTGAACAGAACCTTCCTCTGACCCGGTTTCAAGCCTAAAACAACACACACGTCCAGCTCATCACACATAATCCTAACATCGTGTTAAAGCTCAGAGGCAGAATGCTGACGAACCGTCGACCAGGGATGGGATGGACCGCTCATTGTCTGAGTTGGAAAACAGAATCAGCTCCTTGTTGATGAAGTCATTGTACGACAGATGTTTGGCCTGAGTTCCATAAAGGTATTGCTGAAAAAGAGAATTATTGTTACAGCCAGTTTGTTTGTTTTTTACTGAGTCTGAGTGTGTGTAGCTCATAGAGCAGCTGAACGACGATGCCAACCTCCGGCAGGCCGTGCATCCTCCTCTGCCGTCTGTCCTCCATGAAGTTGGTCAGCCACTCCTTCCTGTCATCTGTCTTCTTCTTACTGAAGGCCTGGACACACACAGTCATTGTTAGCTAGCTCTCACCAACAACACCTGTTGGATTTTTAACTAGAACACGTGGATCGATCCAGATAGTGAAAAACACTCTATATCGGGTGTTAGTCACAATATGCTTTGTAAATGAGGGCAGATCTATTCAGTCTAATTCTATGCTTTATGCTCTGGGTGATGTCATGCTTTATTATTTATCTTATAGTAGATTTAGACTTTCTAATTGCATTTTCTGAACCATTTGAAAGAAGGTTTGGTGTAGTTTATTTTTACGTTTGACCAAAGTAGTATTAATTTAATTTTCCATTGGCTGTTATGCTCCCAATTCCACTGACTGAACAAATTAAAGATGTTTTTACATGTTTGACCAAGCTTGTGAAGTTATTGGTGGATTTAAGTGTTCTGTCCTGGTGCAGCACACCAGTACAGTGTGCTGCACCAGGACAGCAGTAAACATACCAACTTACATTTGTAAGTCAGTATGTTTATGTCTGTGTTAAAAAAAATTAATGTTTTAAGTCAATTCAGACTTACAAATTGATTTGATAACTCTGCAGTATACCACACTTAAATCCACCAGTAGCTTAAAATATGTAAAAACAGAAACTTTAATTTGGTCAGTCAGTGGAATTAGGAGTAGAGTTTTAAGTCAATTCAGCTGTTTTTCTGTTCTAGACCAGTTCTAGACCTCAGATATCTGTATCAGTATTGGAAGTGAAAAGTGGGTGGGTCAGTGCCTCCTTAGTTTTTACCAGCCTAGTTATTCTTTGCGCAGCAGCGGCAGCAGCAGACAGTCAGGTTAAACCTACCAGAGTGATGGCAGCGTCGTCCTCAGCACCGTTGTATCTGAAGGTGATTCGATGCCTCTCCATGTCTGCAAAGTATTCCTTTGCCTCTTTGCTTGTACTTGTTCCCAAACCTGAAACATGGGTTGGATTATCAAATTAAAACGTAATCAAACAAGATTGTTTGCTTGGGTACTGAGTTAAAGGTAACAAACCTTTGTAGTACTTTATATGCCAGGTTTTAAAATTCTCTGTTTGTTTCTTCCACTCTTCAAACTCTGGGAGGCTGTAGAAGGCCAGCTCCTGTTTGTTTTTGGTCGCCTGCAGAGCAGAAGGCCTTCATTCACCTGCATGCATCTGCTAACATGCTCTGAAGTTCACCATGACATCCATAAACATCTTACTTTCACTATAGGAGTGATGAACTGCTCCAGGAATGTGTGCTTCAGCAAGGAGGGCCAGTTATGGTGGAAGAAGTTAATGAGTAGACCCTTGATGTGGGAGCCATCTTGGTCCTATTAGAAAACAACATGTTGTTATGACTTGCAGAGCTGGTGTTAGCCTTTCAGCAGTAAGGTCCAGAGGAAAGTCACCTGGTCAGTCATGATCATGATCCTGCCGTAGCGCAGCGTCCTCAGAGACTCTGGGTCATCGTAGCTCTTCTTGTACTGCAATCCAACGATTTTGATGATGTTGTTTATCTCTGCGTTTTCCATTATCTGGTAAACAGAAAAAAATTTCATTCCAAATACTACAGCACTTTTATCTATTCAAATCTTTTTACACTTAAAGTTTGAGGTGATTTCTTTGTTCTTCTATTTTGAGGAGCACCACAAGCACAAACGATGTTGAGAAACGTTTTCATTTGAGACAGGCTTCTTCAGGACACCACTCACTCAAAGAAATGTGATTTATGTCACTGAGCTGCACACAGAAGCTACACTTAATCTTGGTTTCAATTTTACTGATGTTTATTGACGCTCTTGTGGAACAAACATTGTAGAAATAGTAAAAATAATATTTCTGATAACTGTATTATTTTTTTTTTTACATTAATCAAAATTTGTTGAAAAAGATTAATTAACATTCATATGAGAAGTGCCGTTCCCATTAAATGATAAACGATACTGCCCCCTACCACCAGGGTTATCATTCTGGACCAGCAGACAATGTTAGAAATCAATACCTTAATTATTTACTACATGTCCAGAAAGAATGTAAATACTAGAACTGGTCACTGAGGAATTTACTGATGGGGTGCTAGTTTGAGTATTAGTGTTTATGAAGCACAAAATAGGCTGGAACAGCTAAACAAAAATGTCATAAGGAATCAAATAGCAGGTAAGAAAAGTAAACATTGTCAAAATTCTGACAGTAGAAATCTCTGACTTATTTATCTCAGTTTCCTACAATACCTAATTTATGATAAATAAAGAAAACACCAGGAGGAATCCCAACTGGTTTAATGCCATTCTTGGATGACCTTGGTCAGACTTTGCTGTTATTCCCAATGTATCAATTATGGTCCAATGTGCTGTGTATCACACAGTGAACCTAGGCGTTGATCTGTGTTTGGTGTCATTTTTTTGTTCTAGGTCAGCTGGATGCTGGACATATGATTTGACTTTCGTATGGCTGTTTTATTTACCCTTAAACTTATATTGTATTTTCCTTTTTAGGATGTTTTTGAAGGCGATACTTTCCCAATGATTTTGACCATTTTTACCAAACAATTCACCAGGCCTTTCCCAGCTTGTTGGCCACTGAACATGATTCATTGTGGGTTTTATTCTGCAGGCGTCCCCACTGAGCCCCCCACCTGTTTGTGAGTTGCTTCTCGAACGTTCAGGATCTTGCCTCTCAGTGGGAACACTCCATAGCGGTCCCGACCGATTACTCCTAGACCAGACACGGCCAGGGACTTGGCCGAGTCTCCCTCAGTGAGGATCAGAGTGCATTCAGAGGAGTGTTTGCCACCTACAAACAACACACACCAACATGAATTAATACAGAGGAAAGATGTGGGATTTGAAGCCATGCAGCTGGTTCGGATAAAGACGAAAGCAGATCGTTCCAGAAAACACACCTGCATCATTGGCGTCATCCAGCTTAGGGATGCCTTTGATCTTGCTGTACTTCACAGAAGAACACTTCTTGTTCAGCTGTGTCTGAGCTTTGAACTTCACCCAGTTCAGTATGCTCTCCACGATCCCACAGTTGGTGGCCTGTGGGTGACAAAGGCGAGGCGTTTCAAGCTCTAAACCATGAATCAGAAGCGTGTGGAGCTGAAAGTAAGTCAAACGATCCTTACAGCTCGTATGAACTTGTCAGACAGAAGACACTTGGAGCCAAAGTTCTTGGTCTGCAGAGTCATGTTCTCTTTGGTCTGAGAGTCGAACGTTGGATTCTCAATCAGTGCATTCACAAAAACCCAGATGTGGTTCTTCACCTGATAGCCAAATAAAAACGGAGATTAAACTGTTTTAAAGGCAAATCTTTCCAATAATATGCCTTTAAAATTATTGGGAAGACGATTTTAAAGATCTTAAATCTCTAAAGTACTCTGTGCAGCCACCTGGAAAGGTTTGACTGACACTCCAGCCTTGTTCTTCTTCTTCACCACTTCGATAAGCTTCGCCACAATCTGCTCCACTACATAGTCGATGTGTCTGCCGCCCTGAAACACAGTCTCTGCGTTAATCCATCTTTTTCTTAACTTTTCCAGTTTTCCATCTGAAATGTCCATACCTTTGTGGTGGCGATGCTGTTCACAAAGCTGATCTGCTGGAAACCCTTCTCGCTCATGGTGAGGCAAACCTCCCAGCGTTCATTCACAGTTTCATTGATCACCTTCAGGGGAACGCCCGTCTCATCCAGTTTGTCCTTTACGTACATATCCACATAGCTGCGGAAACCGTTCACCTTTAATGAACGAGAGGACAGATAGAGCGCACATCATCAGACATCTGCTATGCTCACAAATGGAAAGGAAAGGACTACTTGGAGTGTGAATACATATAGTCAGCTAAGCAGGAATAAACAACAACATTCAATTATTAGACGGATAGATGTGGTGAAAGAAAGATCCAGAGAGGAATCTACATTGAGAGAGACTTACAGGCAGCTTCTTGCCATTCAGAGAGACTTTAACTCCTCTGCAGGAGCCGGCTACATCATACGCTCTGCGGGTGAGAAGGGCTACGATATCTTTGTCCAGCTTGTCCATCTTGAACTTGGCTAGATCTGGCTGGAACGTCACACAGGTGAAGTCTTCTCCGTCGAAGAATTTGATCTTGGGGTCAGATGTCTTGGTCATATTGTTCTGCCATGTCTGAAGAGGGGTCACACACACTGTAACACACCTGTTGTTTCTGCAAACAACTTTGACACACAGCATGTTAAACCTGCCTACACATTGAGGTGCACAATTCTTACACACCCTAGACTTATAATGTGCAATTTGTCCATGTCTCATAAATAGAGAGGAAATCACCCCGTGACGCCCGCAGCTGTGCTGCCACCAAATTGTGACAAGAACAGTCTTACCTTAAATCTGACAGCATTTCAGACGCCTACAAAAACAGCAGTTACTTCACTCACAAATCAAAAGCCACCGGGGAAGATACTGCTTCAAAATGGGCTAAAATTAGATAAAGGAATAAACTAAACATTGTCTTTAAGAACTGTCTTATAATGACAGCAGAAAAACTAGAAAGTATTCAACTATTGTAAAAGTATTCAAGGACCACATAGGCAAACAACCGACAAGACCCTGAAAATGAATCAGTATTTTCACTGAGGTTTGAAAGCCTGCTGGTGTTGCTCCGGTCACAGGGACTGAAGACATTTATGGATTTTTGAGAGAAAAACTGTCACATTTTAGTCTCTCTAGGCTGCTGTTAGTGGGATGTTAATGTAGTCTGGGGATAAAAATCTCCATCCACTGCAACGGTGGAGTCCAGAGTCTGTTTAAAAATCATTCATGTCAGACCATTTCAAAGTGACGATGGTTGAAGGCCACAAACTGCCAGTTCAAACTGTGTGAACAAATGTTTGTGGAGACGAGTTTTAATGAACTGCTCCAAACCCCATTCTGCTCTCTGATTGGCTTTGTCACTGACTAGCTAAAAAAAACTAATTATTACATTTTCATACCAGTTACATTTTGAAGCAAAATTAAAATCACTTCTTACTGCTGGACGATTTCTGAAAAAGATTAGATTGTGATGTTTTTGGAGAACATAGTAATTATATAGATTATGATTAACCCTCATTTTCAAGGACTGTTTTTCCTTCTAGGGATGGTGTGTGTCTGTGTGTGTGTGTGCCTGTGAAGGCATCACTCTTCTAGATGCTAACATTACCAGAGCTCTCTCCCCTGCAGCCCACCTGTTTGAAGCTGTGTCTGTACTCTTTGCAGGCAGTTTCCACTGTGAACTTGGTACTGAAGATGTTGCAGAGTTTAGCACCGTATCCGTTCCTTCCACCTGGACACAGACCAACAGTCAGAACTGATCCAGTTAAACTTTCATGGCTCAGCTAAGCTTAGATCCAGTAATGCAGGCAGTACGGCAAGAAAAACAAAATGGAGCAAAGATGTATTTATAATTCTGAATTTAAAAAAATGCTAAAATGAAAAATCTGTAGAGCGTGCCATTAATTAATTCATCATCAGAATAATTAATAGATTAAATTGCTGTTGTTAGCTGCAGCCTTATATTTAGTATTTATACAAAGTTGAGAATCTTGGTGGATTTGGATGAACTGACTAATGAAAGAATTGCTTTGACTGGACCATCCCTGTCCTGACTGATGTTTTACCTGTGACCTTCTTCTCATCATCATCGTAGTTGCTGGAGGTGAGCAGGTGGCCGAAAATGAGAGCTGGGACGTACATCTTCTCATCCTTATGCTCCACCACAGGAATGCCTTTACCGTTGTTCCAGATGCTGATGGTGTTGGACTCACTGGGGAAGACAGGGAAAAAAAAAATCACTCAATCATCCATTGCAAGATTCACTTTTAATAATAGTAGTAATAATCTGGAATTGCTACCATAAACAAAATGCTCTGAGATTCATTCAGCAAATTGTGAAAACACTTAAACAGTTACGGCAGTCAAATCCTTACATGGAGAACAAAAAATTGTGATCAGGGTAGGATCTAACAAATTTATAGTTCACAAGATGACTCCTTCTTGCACAGAAATACATTTTTAAAGTATTTTAATTAAAACAAGAGGAGCATTCTTAAACAATGCATCTGCTGCGCCTTGAGATCATCTTCCTGTCTTTAGTTTTATAACAGAATATAAAAAAGTAACACACAGAGACATAAAACCAGAACATTTCAGTATCCATCCCTACAGTCAACTTGTGGCTGCAGGGCAAATATGGAAAGGTAAGTAGTTAGTAATCAGATCTTTTCAAAACTCGGTTGCATAATGTCTCTGGGTAAAGGGAGACATTACTACTATAAAATTAAAAGGTCTTTGTGTCCAGATTAAAGACAATTTAAAGTGTTCACATCCACCATGCAGGCTTGGAAAAGTAGAAAAGAAGCATCAGCATCATTATCATCATCTCTGTGTAAGCACATCAGCTGCAGAGACCAGGATGAGGCAGGTTTAATGAGATTATTCATCAGGCAGCTCAAGAGTCAGATGAGGACACACCTGGCACAGCAGCAGTTATACAGCTACTGACCAGAGAGCACAGCTGATGACAGATGGTACAACAGTTTTCCTTCAACAAACAGATCTGCCCCCTTACTGACACAAAACCGCTTATGTTAATAAAGTAATGGAGATACTCACGGGTCAATGTTGACCTTGATGGTAGTCATGTTCTTGTCCCTTTGTTTGTTGTCTGCTGCATTGACTGTCAGAAGAAGAAAACAACATTTAGAATGTAGAGTGGTTCTCTTTCTCTCTGCTCTGTGTCAAACCAACCAAACCTCTTGAAAAACCTGTTTCCCCACTCGCCTGTGGTGGTGCTGCACCAAGAACCACTGAAGGAAATGCCATGAAAACCTTTGAGGAAGACACTGAGCGCAACTTCCTTCTTCACGAAATGGAAACAAAAACGGAGTGGTGTCATATTTTAGCGGTTGGAGGATTTCTGTTTTGTGTTTGGTAAAAAAAACACCCTCTCCAGAAGCTGTAACAGAGGTACACTTTTCTGCTGTCCATCATCAAGAACCGTTGACTGTGGCCCCAATAGCTACATATGAATCAAAATGAATCGACTCCAGTTAAACTATGAGTGTCTCACCACCTCAAGCCAACTTCCTCCTGGACAGTGACTGAAGGAGAAATGTGAGCTAGAGTTTAGATCGGATCTAAAAACTCTAAACCGACCCGGACCGAGTCCATGGACATTGTGTCTGAGTCCAACCCAACTCTAATAAGAGGCTCCAGGCTGAATTAAGCCACACGTTATTTTAATTAAGGTTTTACTGCTTTCGGGGTGCTGTGGTGGCACAGGGGTTAAGCACAACCCACATATGGAGGCCTTGGTCCTCGACGTGGCCATCGCAGGTTTGATTCCCGGCCTGGCAACCTTTGCTGCATGTCTTCCCCTTCTCTCAGTACCATCTTTCCTGTCAATTCACAATCAAATAAAGGCCACTAAAGCCAATAAGTCCTTTTAAAAAAAAGTTTTACTGTTTTCATTTTCAGACCCCCGTTTGGGTAAGTAGAGTTACTTCTCCTGTTTTCAGCTTTAACATCTTCCAGCTCCATTTTGTCACTTGTAACTTCAGGATGAGTCGAGAGCAAACCATCTAGGATGTGTGATAAAAAGGATTCTATCTCCACTGCTACTGAGTGGAGCAGAAGTGCAGAAGTCTAATTAACTTCTGCACCTTAAATTCTTTCCTCAGAAAGATAAACTGCCTGCTCCTCTATTTAGAATATAAATAGATTAACACAACATAGAGTGCATTTTTCTCTGTTCTGTATGTACTATATGCTCGTTAAACACGTCTCTTCAGCCAAAGTGTGGAATGTACTTTAGAACCAGACGCGCTCCAGAGCATGCTGACCGTAACTCCTTCAGGCTGTCAATTCCTGGTCAGCAAGATGCATTTAGTTCAGTGTCCTTGTCAGAGATGATATTCAGAAAGGATTTTACCTCCACCATGCACTTTGTGCGTAAATGCGTAATGTCTGTGGCTTCTGCACCAAGTATGATCGAAAGTGTAAATTGTAATCTGTCAAAATGGAGACGGGCCTGAAATTATTTCGTTGCATTTTTTTTTTTTAAAAACCTGACAACTAATAAGACACCTGAGTTGCAAACATAACAGCAGCAACTATAATTTATTGTATGTATAAACATCTCTCTGTTTAAAATACAGTGTAAAACATTAAAATGTTAGAGGTCACTACAATGACCTCTATTAATTAGATACACAGCTGAGCTATGTGAGTAACTTGTCCTCTGGATCTGTAAATTGTCCGGTGTGAGACATTTCCTCGTCTGTGTAGCTCAAATGTTAATGTGAACTCTACCCCAGCTGCTTTGTGAGGGTTCCAACAGCTGCTGAGCTTTTCATGGCTGAAATAAAAACAGTGACTCTCAGCAATAAAACCATACCTGACCAGTCTGTCACACTTTAGAACTTATTCACAGTCATTTTAAAGTCCATAGGAAGGGAACTGCAGCTAAATTTAAAGGGATTTCCACATTCCATCACTTCTGAGGCGTGGGAAAATGAAACAGCTGCAGCTGATACCAAGACTCACTGTTCAAGTCATAAACCTGAGATCATTTCACAGTGAAACTGATATACAACAAGAAAAAACCAAACGAACACAATGTTTAAATTGCTGGCAATAAAATTAAGCCCACCTGGGCCTGTCATGAAAACAAATTTTACTGGATGATAAATTGTGCCAGTAATTATTGTGATAAATAATAATATTGTTGTTTTGACAACATTTTCAAGTAAAAATATTGACAATGGAATAATAATGAGAGTTTACCCCCTCAAAAAGGAATAAAGTTTAATTTTGTAAAGAACACTTAACACTGGAACTGGAATATGTTTTAAATATCCAAAACAAGACACACCAACTAAAAACAATTAATAAAATAAAAATAAAAACCACACAAAACCGGTATCCTAAAAAAATGGATTGTAACCCTAAACCTACCCCTAACCAAAATTGATCTTCAAAAAAATATTAATCATAAGACTGAAAATTATCGAGTTCATTTTAATTTGTCATGTGATTAATTGCTTATTGCAACATGCTTCATTACACCCTAACACTGTTCATGTTGTTGAGCTGTGCAATTAAAATGACAGACTAGATAAAAGCTGGCAGGTAAAAATAAAACAGAGTTTGCGTTTGGGAGGGTAACTCTAAACGACACCTCAGATTCTCTTACCAAGAATTTCATCAAAGATTTTGTAGAGTCCAGGAACGTAGGTGATTTCCCTCTGGTTCATTCCGACATCTTCATCAAACACCCACATTTGCTGAAAAAGTTCAAAGGCTAAATGAATAAAAAGAAACAGAAAACATCCAACTCAAAGAGTCAATTGTGTTCAAAGGCAGCGACTGCGGAAAGGAACTATTTAAGGTGAATTGACACAATTTCTCATAATCAGGTTTTACTATCTAAAACTGACAAATGAACCTGAGACATAAGACTCTGTGTTAAGAGACTTTGTTAAATAGCCAACCATCACAGAACCTTTTGCGTTGTTCAATCATTTTTTTATATGCCACCATGATACAGTAGATTGCTTTTTAAAAAACTGCTTTAATAGACATTACATGAATTTTCCCTCTTGAAAAGTCAGAAATATTCTGAAATGAAACACATGGTGTGTGTGTGTGCATGTGTGTGTGTGTGTGTGTGTGTGTGTGTGTGCGCGTGTTTGTTTGTAATACCTTGTGGGGACGATTTTCCTGATATATACTACATTGTGGGGACTAATTGCTCCTTGTGGGGACCGGAGCCTGGTCCCCACGAGGGGAAACCCTGTTTTTGAGTCAGGGGTCAGAGTTAGGGCTAAGGTATGAATTGAGTTTTGGTTAGGGTTAGGGATGTAATGGTTAGGATTAGGAAAAGGGTAAAGGTAAGGTTTAGGCTGAAGAAATGAATGGAAGTCAATGGAAAGTCCCCACAAAGATAGCAACACAAACNGTGTGTGTGTGTGTGTGTGTGTGTGTGTGTGTGTGTGTGTGTGTGTGTGTGTGTGTGAGAGGGGAGGGGTTGGGAACCAGTTTGGGAATTTGTAACTGAGGGAAAAAAAGGACAGGAGAAGAATAGCTTGCTGCTCGTCTTTTCGTTGTTTTGATCTTAATTTTCTGAGGGCCCTGATTGGTTCAGAGGTGGTGACAGGGTCACTGAGAGCCAGTGAGAAAGCAGAGCATCAGCAGCTCACCTGAGTGACGGGCTCCAGGGAGCCAACGTATGTGTCAGGACGCAGGAGGATGTGCTCCAGAGGAGTCTTCTTCTGGTACACTCGCTCCACAGACAGCTTGGAGCCTGCCTTGTCTTTCTTCCCTCCATCAATCTTTCCAATGTCTCCTCTGCCATTAGCAGCCTCCTGTTTAAGACATTATCAGAACACAGAGGATTTAAATACTGGAAATATTTCTAAACCAGACAAACAAACTAGAATAAAGGAAGAAACTGCCTTTGATAACAATCAACTGTATGGAGTCTGCCTGTTCTCTCTGAAAATACCAGGGTCCTCCGCTGGTGCTCCTGCTCCTTCCTGCTCCCAAAGTCCAAAAAATAAAAAATAAAAAAAAATCTGAGGTTATTTCTGTCTGCCCAGCTGTGTTAACAAAACAGCCAGGAGGAGATTTAAAGAGGAGCAGCAGGAGCAGAAGACATGCTGCAGTGGAAAACTGTCTCTGCTTCCTGGATGTTGAGCTGTTCGCATGTCATAAAGGTAAAGAGACAGTCAGCAACAATCTTCAGTTAAAACCCTCTTCAGTTTGGTTACAAAACTGACTGCTACTGGAGATCCTTCCTGCCCACAGCATCACCATCTACAGCCATTGTTTCAAGATACTTGGATGATATGAGAGTTATGACAACATTTCATTTCCTCAACTGAATATGGCCTTTAGGAGTGACAGTGTGTGTATCTGTTTTACCGTTTGGTGCACTGGCTTCTTGTCCATGGTGTCCCCCACCTCTCGTCCAAAGAGCGCTGGAGAAAGGCACTAGCCACGTTCTGCGACGCTTCACAGCTAAGCAGGTATAGACAATGGATTGATGTTTTTTTTTTCCTGTTTCTTCCAAGCATCACTCTCTAGATTGTGATAAATGGTCTACAAAATATGAGTTTATATATAGATCTGTGTTTAGCTGCTACATGAAGCTTCAAGTATTGCAGAGATTAAAAGCAACAGCATCAATTTAAACACTGCTTAAATGCAAAGATCAAAGCACACAGTGTTCCACTAATGACAATTAAATTGTAATAAATCAACAACAATTCAACATTCAGCTAAAGACACTGAAGGTAGGATCTAATTCAGCACTGGAGTAAAGGGCAGCTTCACTACCATTAGGAAAACTTTATTGTTTTTGGGTTTGTTTGAGATTGAAATCTAAAATACCTGAAATGACCAGAACTGGTCTTTTTTTTTTTAAAAAAAAACAACTATCTTAATACAGTTTATGATTTGGGAAACATTATCTTCAAGAGTAAAAAAGAAGAAATTGTTCTATTTCGATGCCTTTATTGGCAAAACCACCAGCTTGTAACATGCAGAACTTTGAGTGTTCAGATATTAGACGGGATTATTCTGTTTTAAAGCGTTTAAATAACATTTCTGTAGACTTACAAAATAAATACGTTTTCAATTTCAGAAAAAAAATATGAATCTTAGGATTATGTCCCAATTACAGACCAATCCAGGACTTGGATATAAGTTTTAATAAAAATACAAATAAATACACAAAATTACAGCTGTCATGCTAGATCCCATTTAAGGTGGGTAACTTGGTAACAGTAGTCCTGAAACCCACCCACCCATCCATCATCTATACCCACTGATCCCCACTAAAGTACTTGGGCAAAAGGCAGGGGACACCCTGGACAGGTCTCTGTCGCAGGGCAAACAATGACTGACACACACACACACACACACACACACACACACACACACGCCTAAGAACAATTTAGAGACACCAATTAATCTCAGTCAGGAAGCAGGAATACCCCGAGAGAATCCAAGCATGCACAAAACTCCATGCAAAAAGACCTCAAACAAACTTCTTACTCCCTTAAAATCCATTTTTTCTTTACAGTAAAGATTTCCATAAATGTTTTTAAAAATATTTTGGGTTCCAAAAAGATCAAGGCTTTCACAGATGATAGTCTGGGTGTTTTAATTAGGCCACTGGGTAGGATCCAGTTTTGGTACCTTATCCACTACGAGAAAATGATTCTACTAATACACATTATAGTACATTAATAGGTAGTTCTATACATGAATAGATGGATGATAGGTTTAATACTTCCCTTGAGGAGTAGCTCCATGTTGTTCCCCAAAAAATTACTATAAATTCATAATTTTGAAATAGTTGAGCTTACTTTCATAGAAATGCCAAAATATGAAAACAGTTCATCTGGTATGTGCCTATGAGTTTCAAATAGAGTACAAAGCAAAACATGTGTTCATTACAGTATAAATAAAAAATGGAAAAAATACAAATGCTGCCGCCCAAGTTAGTCCTCCCTAAAGACTTTCAGACAGAACCTCGTCTAAAATGATCTAAATGCCAAAAACTACTGCTCTTCTTAGTGTTTTCGAAACAAGTAAACGTATTACAACTGGCAAACTGTCAGAAAGAATCTGACATCAGTTTAGAATGGTTTAGATTTTGAACTGATGTGAACAAAAACAATAATCCAGAAATCCCAAAAGGCAGTGAAAAAGCTTTTTATACCGGTGGTGAATCGGAACCTAACTTCAGCTTCGTATGTTATTCCTCACTGTCTCTACGACACTTGGGTTACATTTGTAGTTAGCTCGGCAAAAAACAAACAAACAAAAAAAACACCCAGGGTATTTAATGTTACTCGGCTCCGGCCTGGGGATCCACGTTGGACCTTTAAACGGACACAGAAGCCGGGCAGGGGACAGTGGGAGAACCCCTCAGACTGCCTGGGACATTTAAACGCAATTTTCAGCTCAGACTGAGCCAGCTTTAGGTTATAGTAAAACTTCTAAACGTAAAAACACAAAACAGAAAAAAATTCCAAGTTTCTACGTTGGTCTAATCCTGAACTAACTTACCATCCAAGCCAGCCCCCCGTTTCCTGCGGCGCCGTTGGACATCTTCCTTTGTGATCCTTAATTTGTTTATGATGCAGCTCGCAAAATGTCTTCAGCTCCAGTCAAATTAAAAGCCCGTCAACTTTCCAAGGGTATTACATGCTAAAAGATACAAAAACTTGTGTATTATCCATACTCTTATCTTCTGCAGCTTGAAACCTAATCCCGGGAATGAATCAAAACAAGCAAAGAATCGCAGCTTATCGAAGCTATTGTTAAAATCGACCAGCGGTGGTACCGTAGGCCTAAACTTTCAACAAAGATGCTAACCGGGCTCAAAAGCTCAATAATAAATACTATACAAAACAAACGACTTAAATAGGTGTCAAATTTCACAAACACGCGATGAGTAATAAAATATTACATTCACTAAAAGCCTCTGGAAAACAATTCATTAAATATTTGTTTCATTTAATAATAAAAACGCATTTTAGCTAACAGAAGCGCCCGATGTCCGGCTCCGCCATCTGCAACACAGACGGCAAATCGTCTTGCAGGGAAACTAACCAATCAGATGCTCGCTTTTCAAAAGCACCGGTATTTTGACCAATAGGAACTCTTTGCTTAAGTTAACCGTTGCTCTTTTCTCAACGCAAGATGGCGGCAAAAAGCCGAGCTTATGATATACAGTATTTCTTCGACTTCTACGGACTTTTGACTTTGGGGAAGTAAAACAGTTTGAAGGAAAACAGTGACGTTAAATTTTACATCGGCGCTGCCAATCTTAAATTTATCTTTATTGTATAGCAATATGCCTTTCTCATCGTACCAACATATTGCAATTAGAACACTGCCTGCATGAAGTGATGTAAATAATTATAAAACACTGCAAATAAGACTTTTATTACTAACAGGAAATATCAGAACTGTGATGGGCTTGCCCTTGAACCTCAAATTGTAAATACATTTAACATTGAAAGAAAATATTCCAAAACTGTATGGCTTCTGGTTACATTTGTACCTCGTTTATGAGTTAATGCCCCAAACCAAATAATTGAAAAATATGCAACAGGTATATCCATTCATTCATCTACTATCAGGTCACACACTTGTTTAAATATTGCACTATTCTCTCTGACAATGTGAACTGTATTCAGATTCTTTTTGTTCCAAGCTAGACATGGACAATTAAAAGTGGGAAAAAAATGGTCACATTTAAAGTAAAAACAAAGATTATGCATCTTGTAGTTGGATGACAACTTCAAATGAAGCCTCTTGTTCGTTCAAGCCCTGTCTGAATAGCTGAGAATGCTGCCAGGAGGTGTCCCCGTCTCCCCCACTGAGTTCTGCTGCCACAATCAGCTCTGAAGATCCAGACAGACTGGAAAACGACTGGAGCCTTCCATCTGAGGGTTCAAAAACAGGAAGTAAAGGTTAGACATAAAACTAAACGGATAATAAAATGTCTTTGTTCCCCTTAAAGCATAGCACATATACCGCCAGAAAACTCAGTTGTCATCTGTCCCGACTGCAAACTCCAGCAGACTTTCCCAGACTGGAAGGTTTTGCTGTTGGCCATGACAGAGACAGAATGGATCTTCAACCCAGCTGAAGCCAAGTCAAACTTCCAGCTGATTCTTCCAACAGTAGAGCCTTCTGTCCGTGCGATGTAAACCTGAAGAAAGAAAGTCAACCAACCACAATTACAGCCACAAACAGTATACTGGATGTTGTTTAGAACTTAGGCTTGAAGAGGAGTGGTAATAAGTTTACCAGCAATTTTGTTCAGACTCTAAATATATGTGTACTTATTTTCATCTTATTTTTCTTTGGTATTAAGTTTTAAAAGGTTTTCAAACAAGTGAAAATCCAAAGTCTTGCATTAAAAATCAAAGCAGATCTTTACCCATATTAACCATTAGCAGCACAATAATTCATTTTAGGAGTCTGAAATTGAGACAAATGTAATAAACTGAATGAATATAATAAAATTGTTTGTTGCAATTATTTAAGACACATCTTTCAATACTTTTAAAAATTTACTAAAAAACAAGCATAAACTTAATTTTTTTTATCTTTTTTTTTTTTGCTATGTCAAGAATAATAAACACACCATCTTCCAATCATTCTCCACTTTCCTGAAGACGGACTCCTTTGTCCACACACACTGATCCCAGTTTGGGATTATTTCAGAGGAGCTGGACACCCGACAGTACTGGTCCTTTGGGGCACTGTAGCGCACGTGAAGCAACCTGGCCTTCTTTTCTTCATCAGTCGGTGTGAACACAAAAGCTTCAGTCTGAAACAAACACATGCATGGTTAAATAATAAGAAAAATACATTCTTCCACCTCTACCACGTATCGATGTGCCCCTCGGTAAGGCAATGACCACATGTTGCCTTCCAATCTGCATCTGAATGTGGCTCTAAGGTAAACTGCTATGTGGGACTAGAAAATCTCTAAATGAATTCAGAATATTTAGCAAACTGCAACAATAAAAACTGAAGGAGCGACTGAAAGGTGGTCTTTGAGCTCTTGGCCCAGCCTGCAGAAACAATCTGCAACTTTGATCTAACCCACTCATCATCTTGTTCAAGGGCATCGGTCTCGTCTCAGTGATTTACTCTACCTGTGTGGATACCTTTTTATCAGCTGCTCTGGTTTCCCCACGCGCCATCCTCCAGGCCAAAGACCCAGAGCTGCGGCCTCCCAGTTCTCCAGGTTTGGGTGTCTTTGGTGAAATGAACTCCACTAGCTCAGCAAGCAGCCTCTCTGTCAGTTCCCTCTTCCTGTCTGGACTCAGGGATTGCTGTCTCTTCATTGTTAGAGAACAAATACAAGGTTTTATGTTTTTACCACTGCCACCACATCAATCCATTCTGAAAAGCAGGTCAGAAACCGTTGGGACTCACAGCAGCATTGAGGCCATTTATGGTGTGTAGCAGCCAAGCCTCCTGCACCCTGGTTCTCCTCGACAAAACCTCTGCATGTTTGCAGGAATATCTCCATGTCACATCAACCACCTGGGGAAAAAAAAAAACACACAAAATGTGAGTGTGCTCTTTGTTTTAACCATTAAAATCTCAATGAATTTATGAAGTGAAATGAATTTAATATCTACCTTAGAACTAATGTTGAACCATAAAACATTGGATTCTCCGCAATGAGAAAAAAAACAAAACAAACTGGACCATGAACACCTTACAAGACGATCAACTTAAATACCCTGAAATACTTAAAACTATTTGTCACATAACCAAACATGTTTGTGGTTTTGTAAAAAGCAGATTTCTATGTGTAATTATTGTAATTTAAAACAGCACCATGGTGGTTTGAATATCAGCAATCCCTGATGCAAATGGAAGTGGGCTGAGATAGAGACGCACTGGAAAATCAGCTAAAGACTAGACTCAGGCCGTTTCCAGCTGGCTCACCCCTGATTGGTCACCAGTCAGACGGAAACTGAAATATCTGAAAGCTGAAAAGCGTATCTCAGAGAAACTGTGTGGAAGTCATGTTTCAGCCTTTTCATGCTGCTGTTCAGGAAACCCAACTGTACCTAATACACTGATTGTTGAAGAGAGATGCTGAAGAAAGTTTAAAATTTTAACTCTGCAACCATTTTGTTTTGAAATAATAGTAGAACCCTGTTTCACAGAGACTGTTGTCATTAACTATGCTTCTAATATATAACATTATTGACCACACAATGGGGAAGTTAGGATTGTTTTCCATTTTCTTCCAAGATGTTTTTATTTTATTTCTTCAAATATAATTCATACTTAATATCTATATTGGCTTTACAAACACCAGATATTAGAACTTGAGGCCAAACCTGTGATCAGTGAATCACCGGATGCACCGACTGCAGTTTTCTGGCCAATCACTGATCTGTAAGTAGCCTGACCTACCTATTCCCATTCTGACTGATACTGTTTTTTTGGTCTGAAAAGTCACTAAATATAATAACATCACAAAGTTGTGATGCTCATGTCTATTGTTAACAGACATGAGCTGGTGTCTGTCAGTGGGCCCTCTCTCAGGGCAGAGCAGAAGGGGACAGTGGCTGATTTCCAGACCTTTATGGACATAGATAAGATCGGTTTCCTATGTTAGTATTACCTGATTGCAAATCTCCCAAAGTTAAGGACATCAGGGCCAATTTATCAATCAATCAATCATTACTTTATTTTGGTAAATTGTCCACATTTACCAATGTGGTAAATGTGGACAATGTGTTTGTCATGTGGACACATGACAAACAAACAAACAAAAAAAAACAACAAACAACAATAAACACAAACCCATAACTTACCAAAAAAGGAATAGGCTGAAGCCAAGCTTATTCTTGCCTACCCTATTTCACCTAACTTTACCTATTTTACTTATCAAAGAACCCTAGCAATCATACACCCAAAAATGTACCTTGTTTGGAATTGCAACACAGATTTTCCTGAAAGTATCCTCCATCCATCTAGAGTTCATATCGAGCTTAAAAAAATCCAACCTGCCCAGGATAGAGTCCTTATGCACTGTGGCCAAGCCTGATCCAACCTAACTGATCAACATTCATTATAGGCCTGAGCCCAAAGTAAACTCAACATATTATTTTAATTAAGATTTTACTCATTTTGTTTTCAATCCACCAAGCAAGCAGTGTAACTTCTACCATGTTTAGCTTTTATTGAACATCCTCCAGCTCCATCTTGTCACTTTTTATAACCGATAATACAACAAGTGACTGGGTTGTGTGATTGAAAGGATTCAATCTCTGCGGCTGCTTGACTGGAACATGGCGCATGCAGGGTGTCAGTACTGATAGTGGCAGAAGCAGAAGCTGCTGACCAAGCGCTGCTCTGACCTGGTCCTTGGAGAAAGCCAGGACGTAAGCCAGTTTCTTTCCCCAGCCGATTTCGTACAGCAGCGGCTTATCACAGACGTTCTCACACGAGTCGCAGTGCAGCCAGCGATGCTGAGACACTGAGTAAATCTCTGTCCACACATGGTCTGCAACAAGACAAACGCTGCTTTATATTCACTTCATTACTGCAAGCAGGATCAAAGCTTTGGTTGCAGACCAACAGGAACAAATTGCAGGAAGCTATAACATACAGGAATATAACAACTTTATGAGTGATAACTGGAACTGAAAGTTCTACACAGTAAAAAAAACTGTTTTCTGGTAGGAATGCAGTAAAAACAATTAGAAAAGGTGTTTAGCAGGTGACACTCAACAGAATACTAAATGACAGGTTACTGATGAACTGTATGATCTATGGAACATGGACATACCTGTACTGTCCCAGATGTACCTGGCCTCAAGGCCCATGGCTCTGCAGCACAAAGTGAAACAGTTGGCCCACTCTCCACAGCGCCCCCTCCTGGTTTCTAAAAGCTTTTCAGGGTGATTATACCTAATGTTGACCATAAGAGACAAAAACCCACAAATGCTCAAAAAAAATGGAATCAAGCTTGTTAAAAGAAATTGAATTAATATGATCTACAGTGTTAAAACAGCAATAATTAAAAAAATGCTATTAATAAATTGTGCATCTCTGAATATTTATTTACAGCTATATCATATCTCAAACTAAATTCTAGTTTCAATACCAGTCCTTACCACAGAACTTGTATTAAACATTTCTCTCTCACTCACACCCACACACACACACACACACACACACACACACACACATGCACACACACATATACCTAGGGAATCTGGTAGAGAGCTGGCAGCTCTGACAGTAGTGGTTCTCCACTCGCTGAGCTCCCCAGCGCAGTTCCTCCGCCGTGGGGCCGAGGGCCGGACCGTGTTTGGTGGGGCCCCCACACTGGCTGCAGGGCAAGCAGTCCACCCAGGAGAAGAAATCCTGCTTGAACCACCGGAGCAGCTCCAGCACCAAGCAGTCTTCTATACCCAGCTTACATTCTACACACAAGGACAGCAAAATGACTTTCCTCTAATTCTCTGATAGGTGAGCAGGGTAGGTAAAAGCATAGGTGTGACAGAGTGGGGTGGGTGTGGTTGCTGAGCCGTGATCTCACCTGGGTCAGCCTCCTTCAGCTCCTTCAGCTTGTGTTGAGCAGAGGAGGACAGCTGGTGGTGAGGGATGATGCTTCTGGCTTTCAGCTGCAGCTCGGGGTTTTCATACTGCATCACATGTTGGAAGTTGGACTGAAGAGTCACAAAGAAACTCATGCTGCTCTCCTGAAAGACAAAACAAACATCAGAGTTTTTTTTTTAATTATTATTATTTCCACATCAGAGGTTGGTGTCCACGTGAATGCACTCTCTGCCATTTTCCACATAACAGAATGGAATCATACATTTGTCCAACCAATTGTAAACTCAAGTTCTATAAAGCTCAGCTTAAAAGGCACTGTGTGAGCACTCAGGCCCTCTGATGTACAGTCACTCCTCACACAGGTGGTATCTTTAGACATTTTACTCATTTCTACAGTAAACTGATGAACAATAAACTTTCCAACGTCATTGATCAGCAAACTGATCAAATGTTTGAGTGAAGGCAATACTGGTTTTCATAACTAGTAATTCTGTCTAAAATACAGATCACGCCTCAGATCAACTTCTGAACTAAACCTGACTGATGACCTACACATCTCTTACTGTTTGGATCTAGCGCGGTTAGTGAACATCTGTTTCTCCATCTGCATTTGGAGAACCAACTACAGACTCAGACTGAGATGAACAACCCAACCACAGGTCCAGGATCCCAATGTTCTGATGTCTGAGCCTCTTGATTATCAGTTTGTTGGAAAATCCTCTGATTCTCAGCAGGTTGATCCTGGATTGCTGGAAGAAGTGTCTACCTTGATCAGTTCCTAAACTCATGGCTGCTTTCCCATGATCTTTTCCAGGTAACTGATTTTGAACGAGTCCCATACAATCACAAGAAGGATTGATCAGAGAAAACCATGATTCTGTTTCCACTCTAAAGCTTGCTAGACCCTCTTTGACATTGTGAAGTTTTTTTTTTTCCTTTTTAGAGGCAATCATTTCCAAAACAACAATTTCAAAAACAGCAGTTAGTCAACTAAGCAGACTGAAAGTGATATCAGCTGAACTCTTTGACAGCTACACTTTTGTAGGACTGAACAACATGTAGGAAGCAAAGAGACTGCCATGGAACACAACTTCCTCTTTTCTGCAGGGCTCTCCATTGAGGAGGGGGTGTGTTCAAGTCGCAATCAGTCATAGCAGAGCACCAACTTTAATAAGCAATTAATATAGGTACTGACAGTGCTTAAAAGCATACAAGGTACGTTAACGGACTGCAACATAGCACCATAATGCTAGCTTCTTTGTATTCATTTTAAGTTGCCATTTTTAAAAATCCACAAATATTTTAAGACTCCATCAAAAATTTATTCCAAAACTTAATTTACTTATTTGAGATCATGGCTTGGAATGAATGACTGTCGATGCTGGCTAAAAATATTATTTCTATCTTAACAAATTTATGTTTAGGTGGATCATGCCCTTTAAATATCATAAATTTATGTGATAATATTGATTTTGCGATATATATCGAGATTTTCTTTCCTAGAAAAAAATTGATATTCATTCGCAAGTATACTAACATCCAACTGTCACCTTGCTCACTCACTGCTTGCTTCGCCGGGAGAGTGATTAGGTCATCAGGCTTAGAGTGATTCCTTCAGATGTTAAGTGTCAGGTTTAAAAGGTATCAAACTATTCAGAGCAGGCTACTTGGTGCACTTTATTTACTTTACAAATGCATGTAAGCTGCAGTTTGTACTGGTTCAATTAAAAGAAACATGTTTTCTCACCACTTCTTTGATTCATTTTGTCCAGCTGTCGACTTTAAGTCTGTGTCCAGGTCCAACCAGAGCCAGGTATTGTGTAGTTGGTGCTTTTAATCAGTTTTCAGTTAAATTAATTAAATCCAACTCTATAACAGTCACAAAATGTCACCAAAATCACTCTGTCCCTCTAAAATATTTCAGAAAATCGCAAAAGTGTATTGAATTGTATCGTTTGCTGAATATCGCTATATATATATATCTATGTACATATATCATATCGTGAGCAGAATATTGTGTATCGTGAGATTATTGTATCACTACAGCCCTACAAACCATACAGTCTCAAGATGTAGACTCAGCTTCGTACCACCAGGCCAGATGGAACAATGGCGGATTCCATGACTGGCTAAGACATACATAGACAGGGCTAGAGGACCCAAAGTAGCAGTTAATAAAAAGTTGAGCAGTGTTGATCTACTGCTGCTTCTTCCTCTGTCCGGGTGAGCAGGAACAAGGCAGGGGTGGTGCGGAGCTTTGAGTTTACCTGCTGTTCACGGTGTTGCTCTGGCCTGGGAGCAGAGGACGGAGCAGTGCAGTGTACCAGTTGACAAAATCAGTTCTCTGGTATGTCAATGTTCATTGTGTCAAAAGCCTTCAAAAGTCAAACGCTTTCTCTTTTATCCACTTACCAGATGTGTTCCTGACTCATGGAGTAGACTGTGCCATTCCAGTCTGACTGGTTGCACTGTAGCCTCACCTTCCCTGCTGCTGCTGATTGGACTGCTGCTCCAGCCCATGTGAACCAATCAGCTCCGCCTTCTGCCTTACTAACACCAATTCTGTTCTGAGAGGTAAGGCCAGATACTACATTTGCCACATTATGCAGCATACAGCATCATATTTGTTTATTTCAGTATTAGAACATTTAAATTGTATAAAATCTTTGTATAACTATATGTTAGACTCCAGTTATAACACTTTTATGCATATTTAGTAGTTTAATGAGCAAATCTTTGTCTAGATTATGATGCAATATGCAATAAGTGCCAAAGCTGATTGTTTACAGTACAATAATATTACCAAATCTTTTGATTTTATTTATCAATAAATGAATCAATAGACTGGCTCATGTAAAATGTTTTAGTAGCAGTCAAACATGTTAGCAGCACCACCTGACCTGTTCCACCACAACACACTACTATGTCTGTATCACACAACACTGACATAAAGCCACTGAATTTAGAGAATTAGTGCAGTACAAAAAAACTCAATTAAATTGACTTAACAGAGGGGCGTTAACAGGTATGTGCAATTGAATGCAGTCACTGATAATCCAGTATATAACGTAAAAATCCCCCTGCTTGAACTCCATGTTGCTGCTAAAATGTTTGGCCGTCTCACTGTGTAACAGTTACTAAGGAATCTTCAACCACATTGCTCTGCAGAGGCATCTCTGACAGTGGCCCTAGAGGATTATCAATAACAATATACTATGCAAATGATTCAAATTTGAATTAGAATTAATATGAGTTGCATCAACATTTCATTTTCATTTGGGATCAATAAAGTATTTCTGAAATTGAAAAGTTGCTCATGATCATTCTAAGAACAAACATGATCAGTTGTATTCTTTGGAATACAACTGATCTTTGTGTTCTTTGTATTCCAAAGATCAGTTTAGAATACATCTTTAGGGTATCTAAAGATATCTTTAGGGTATCTTTGTACCTTAAAGATACAAAAGATCAGTTTGTATCTTTGGAATACAAAGAAAATCAAAGAAGAATGTACACGCTTTACTGTTAGAAACAACGCAGAAGCGGTGAGCATACCTACCAGAGATGATGGCTGTTGAGTAGATGGCGCTGTTGGTGGGCTGGAAGCAGCAGCGCAGCTCTCCGGTACCAACACTGAGGCCACAGCAGGCTGAGAAGCAGGTTGGACAGGACGCCCCCCACGCAGTCTCAGATCCCGCTCTGCAGCAATACAGTCCCTGATGAGCTTCAGCTGCTCCACTGATGCAGACTGAGGGAAGACCAGATGGGTTTCAGCCTAGAAACGGTTAGAGAAATTAGCTGGTAACAATGTTACACAACAGGAGCAGCAGCTTTCGAATTACTAACATTAATGATAGTTGTCCATTTACCTCCTCAAATCCCATCTCAAAGAGACATTCCACAGCTCCTTTGATAGGCAGCAGCTTGGTGGAGAAGGTGGGGTTGCCTATACGGATAGACCTGTACTTTTCCTCAGTTGGACACCTGTTGGCAGGGACATAGAAAACAAGATGGCAGAATTTGATTTCTATTCAGTGAACATTTGACTACATATTTAAAATTAAGTCAGTGATTACAAATGTTTTAAAAGAAGCTGGTGTGAGTTTTAATACCAGACACAAATCTGCTGTGATCAAAGTACCATGACGTCCACAGATCATCACTTTTATTGAAAACAACTAGGTTTCATTCTCTGACAGATATTCAAAATGTAAAAATGGGTCAGTGCTACATATGCAACGATAAAAATGAGATATTAAACTTTCTTAAAGAGACAGCTTAGGAGACAGTTACACTAGGATGGAAATGATTCTGGTCCAAAAAAAAAGACGTCTGAAGACTCAAAGAAAGAATTACCTCAGCCCCTCAGGTACCAAGGCATTTAAAGCCACAACACTCTAGATCGGAATAGAAATAAATAAGGACGTTCAAGAAACATCTACTAACCCCCAGGATGAAGTCCACCATGAACTATACTGCTGAAACACTGCCGTGACTGTCCAGACCTTCTTGGACTGAGGGTGTGCTGATCAACGGAGATGTACTTGTATAACAAACACCTTCAAGCTCCACTGAGGGCTGTTAATAATCCATCCATCCATTATCATACAGGCTTATCCCTAGTGAGGTCGCGATGTGTGCTGGCGCCCATCTCCAGCACTCAACAGATGAGCGGCGGGGTCAACCTGGACAGGTCGCCAGTCCATCGCAGGGCAACACAGAGACAAGCAGGACAGACAATCATGTACACACCCAACTCCAAATTCATTTAAGGAGAATTGGGAGAGATCAAGTAAACTGACAGTCATGTTTTGTTTTTGGACTGTGGTAGGAAGCCGGAGTATCCGGAGAGAATCTACGTATGCACAGGAAGAACACGCAAACTCCATGCAAGAAGACCTCAGGCTGGGATTCGAACCCAAAAATGCTACAAATTGCGCCACTGTGAAGATATAAAAAATACTATATTCTACATAAAACTGGCAAATATATAATGTTATTGCTATTTGTGCTGCGCGCGTTTTCGGAACATGTAAGAAAAGACAGAATTTATCTCTACCTCTACGCTGATCCCTAATGATGACACGTACACCAAAATTACCCTGATAAAAAACCTACAACGAGGTTTGGAATTTTTGCAGAAGAAAAGGTGTATCACCTTATTAAAACCACCACAAATGTATCACCTTATTAAAACCACCACAAATGCATACCGTACATAGAACATAAAACGGAATATTTATTTTATTTTTTTTATTTTTGTTGCTGTTTTCTTGTGAAGTTGATAAAAGAAAGCAGAACAGTTAATGGGTATTTTTCAGGAAGATACAGTAAATCCCGATGGACCTTGACACATTCCACTGACCCGTTTACTGGACATACCTTATAATGTTGTCCGCATATGTAAGCAGCAACTTGGCCACATCAAGGAAGACCTCGTCAGAGTTGTCACACAGTGTTGTGACCGCCGGAGACAGAGACATTTTGTTTTATAGCTTTTGGTAGAAGATGTAGCGCCAATGACTACTGCTACTTTCAAATAAGAGCTAAATTGCTTCCGCTTGGGGTCCTTGAGGAATGTGTCCCACAAGCTGCCTAACAAAATATCAGGACCTTCAAAATTGCACGGAAATTGTGTTTATACTTTTATAGTTATATTTTTAAACTATATTTTTATTTCATTTCTTAATTTTAAAACAGCTAATAAGGCAGTTTATTTTTTTGTTATTAATAAAACTGAAATGGCGTTCATCATTGGTACCTAAAACAAGCTAAAAACAATCAACTCTTAGCTTTTAAGGCTAGCTGCTTTAGTGTTTTTCTTCGGTTAGTCGGTTTAGTTGTGAGAAATATTAAAATGTCCGCTTTATCTCTGTCCTGTTGGACAAAACTCCAACGGAATCTTCATTACACCAGAACTCTGCTTCATAAGGCTGCCTTTTGTTCTAACCATCCCACCCAGAGCTCCCAGTATGGACAGCACTCTGTGAGGAGAGTTGTTATTACTGGAATAGGACTGGTGTGTCCCCTGGGCACAGGCACCGCTCTGGTGTGGGAGCGCCTCATCAGTGGCCAGAGTGGGATTGTCGCCCTGGACCCTGAGGAGTACAGGACTGTCCCCTGTAAGGTGGCTGCTGTGGTACCGAGAGGGTCTGATAAGGGTCAGTTTAGGGAGGAAACATTTGCAACACGTGCGGAATTAAACAGCATGTCCCCGGCCACCGCAATGGCTCTCGGGGCTGCTCAGCTGGCTCTTGAGGACGCAGGGTGGTGCCCCCAAAGCCCAGAGGAGCATCTTAACACGGGGGTGGCTGTAGGCATGGGGATGGTGTCACTGGATGAGATTGCTCGCACCTCCGCCGCTTTCAGAGAAAAGGGCTACAACAGAGTGAGCCCTTTCTTTGTGCCGCGCATCCTGGTCAACATGGCAGCGGGGCATATCAGCATCAAACACGGACTGAAGGGCCCTAACCACTCTGTGTCCACGGCCTGCACAACCGGTTCTCACGCCATTGGTGATGCAGCTAGGTTCATCGCACACGGGGATGCTGTTGCTATGGTTACAGGCGGAACAGAATCCTGCATAGGACCACTGTCAATGGCCGGTTTTGCCAGAGCACGTGCCCTCGCCACCAAATGGAACGACGACCCTCCGCTGGCCTCCAGGCCTTTCCATCCGGACAGAGACGGGTTTGTGATGGGAGAGGGGGCAGCCGTGGTCCTGCTGGAGGAGCTGGGTCACGCAGAGGGAAGAGGGGCCAGGATCTATGCAGAGGTCCTGGGCTACGGACTTTCAGGGGATGCCAGCCACATTACTGCACCCTCTTCAGACGGGGATGGAGCATTTAGGTGACTGATTAGACCGATGTTTTGTTTGTTTGTTTGTTTTTTCCTCAACATTGAAATCAGGAATCAAGTAGAAAGTCAGATCAACTTTTTCACCTGCTTAATCATTTGCCTGATGTTTCAACAGGTGTATGTCTGCTGCCCTTAGAGATGCTGCAGTCTCCCCGGCAGATGTCACCTACATAAATGCTCATGCCACTTCCACGCCCTTGGGTGATGCTGCAGAAAATGCAGCCATTAAGAGGCTCTTCCAGCACAGCACTGACAGCCTGGCTGTTTCTTCTACTAAGGGAGCCACAGGGCATCTGCTGGGTGCTGCCGGGGCTCTGGAGGCAGCATTCACTGCTCTGGCCTGCTACCATGGGGTGCTGCCCCCAACCCTCAACCTGGACCGCACTGAGCCTGAGTTCAACCTAAACTATGTTCCCTGCACAGCACAACCATGGAGGACTGAGGGCCGACGGCTCGCTCTCACAAACTCATTTGGGTTTGGTGGAACCAACGCTTCATTATGTCTCAGCAGTTTCCCATGACAAGTTCTGGTATAGAAAAATCTTGAACTATTGAAGATGAGCAAATGTCATCAAATGACTTGATGACATTTGCCTCAAAAATAATAAACTAGAGTTTAGAACATCTGTTATGTTCTAAAATGACCCAGTATTCACCATCAAAAGTGATGTCTTTAACTGGAACTGCTTTCCATAATGCTTTAATTCATTGGTGTAGATGCCTCTGTCTTTGGGAACATTTTATTGTTCTTGACCCAAGTCAAGAACAAGAATTAGGACTGTTAAATATTTTCAGAGTTCATGGTTGACTCAGTAACACCCAGGTGACTTCCTCCACTGCTGAGCACCGCTGTTAATGTGTCTAAACCGTTATGGTGTGTTTGGGTTTCTGCTAAAATGACACTGTGAATTATGACTGAATGTTGCAACATTAGTCCAGTTTGTATCAGGGTTGTTATCCCAGATGTGCTTTCTTTTCTGAAAGAACAAACTTCCAAATATGTTTAAATAAAATTGGATCAGAGCCACTACCTTTAACTGACCTTTTGAAAAAACACAACTTAATATTTTTGGCAAATATATCATGTAGCAAATATACCATTTTATTCCTATTTTTAAGTTTGGAAGTAAAGAAAAGCGTGCCTTTTACAAAAGGTGGATGGATACATTTTCTTCTGTGGAATGTTAGTATTTATGACAAATTATGGTGGAAAAAACATATTTCAAATAAATGTCAGGAAAAATAGATCTCAAAACGTATTGCTGACACTTTTAATGCCGGTCTATTGTGGAAATTTAATTCAGTCAGTCCATAAAAAAGCTGCCCCTTCCCGGTAAAAAATGAAGCCACTAAAAAACTAAACTCTGCATGTTTCTCCCTTCACCACTAGATGGCATCAGCTCACAGTTGATCCCACACATGTTATCCCTCCTTTTCTATTGTGCAACAGCCAAGAGGACTCTGCTTTTGAACTCATAGAAGATATTTGTTCATTACTCACATCTTATTTATTGCAAAACTCTTGACAACCAACTGTAGTCCATAACAACATTATTCACAACAAACAATAGGAATGTTTTTGCACTGTTTGCCTTGTCTTAGAAGGAAGGGTACCTACAAAGTCTTAAAACACTGACATTGACATGAAACATCTTCAGTAGTTTAAGATTTTCTATACCAGAACTTGTCAAATGGTGTTTTAGCTGTAATTATATATTCTTAAAAAGACCTCCTTCTGTAAATGAGAGACATTTTCTGTGTACGATCAAAGCAAAGTATTTTTAAATATTAGCTGAAGAATAGGACACTGAGCTAATCAGTCATCTGTACAAGTCAATGCTCAATCAATGCTCTTTTGTTGTTGCCTAGACCTTAGTCATGGTTTTTGTACTGAATGGATCCACGATGAAGAGAAGAAGTAGAAGCTATAAGTTTTCAGAATTTTACTGAGTGAAAATTGTCTTCAGCAAAAGATATTAAATCTGACCTTTGAAAAGGTGATCCAAATGGCAACTGAAGAGAAGAGTCCAGGCAACCACAGAGGAGTCCTTGTGAAGAGACACATTAGGGGAGAAGCCTGATGTGAGGATAACAGAAAGAAAACCACAAACTGAGTGGTAGCAGCACACTGCAGCAACAGACCCAAAGATGCTTTATTCGAAATGCAGGGACCCACAGCAGCTCAAATCTAGAATCCATGAAGCAAAATATACCAACCACACAGGGAGACAGAGTATAGATCAAGCAATACAATTTGATCTGATCCAAAAAAAAAAAATCAAAATGTGAAAATCCAGCAAGGGAGAGGCTGAGACAGAGTAGGAACAGTTCAGGTTAGATCCACAGGAATCAGAATCAGAACCAGCTGGACTGCTGAGACAGACAATCTGGCAATGAGCTGAGAAAACATGTTTTCTGCTTTACGATAATCTGGAGCACTGTCAGTTTTTTGCTTATGGTTATTAGTAATATCCTGATCTGAAAACAATGCTATTTATAATGAAACACCTTCCTCTTATTTTCTTCTGAGCCTTTACATTCAGCCTGTTTCTGTGTTCTCAGCTTTATAGTGGAAAAAACAAAAAAAAATCTCAAGAAGAGAAGAGAGAAAAAGAAGGTTAATTAGAGTCAGTGTGTCAGGATTTGAATGGAAGTAGTGGTGGTGTAAATTGTGCACTGCTCCTCCACAAAGCTCTGCTCTGCAATATGCAAACGTCTTTTCAGTTCTAATTATTCTGCTGAGAGGAAAGGAAGGATAGCCAGATCTGGTTTTTCTTTTCATAGATTACATGTGGGTAAAATCCCAAGTATTTTAATGAATTTAAGCTGATATTTTAGGTTTTAGGTTCATTTTGTTCTATAGTTGAGGTAATACACATCTGTACATACAAACACCAGAAACAGCAGATAAAGGAAATTTGTCTTTTGAGGAATTTTTTTTTATTTCTAATAGTCTCACATTGTTAAAAGGCAGTTTATTCCCCATTCAGTAGAGACACATGTATCTAAATCCCCTCCTCAATTGTCAAGTCTCACTCTGGCTGTTTAATGTCTGGTTCTGTTCTAGCTACGGTGGGTGTGTCTCCATTAGCAGTGTGTTCCTCACTATGTGGGCGGTCTGTGAGAGTTGTAGAGATACTCTGACGATGTCATTTTGGGCACGTACCCATGGTCCCCTGGACACCACAGAGTCCATCATGAACTCCACTGTGTATCAGAGGGAGCCTGGAAAATATGTAACACCATCTGTAAAAAAAAAACTAAACAAAAAAAAAAAATCAAACAGAAGCAGGACCCTGAAAAATGACAATACCAGTACAACCACCAAGGACTGACTGAGAATAAACAAGTGGACACTCTTGGGCCTAGTCAAAGCCCATATCTGGGTTCATTTCCAAAATGGAAGTTAGGACTGGGACAAAAGTAATTTGAAAAGATCTCAATTTCTAGTGTTTATGAACCACTTCTTTTCCAGAAACAAAATAATTATTATTAGAAATCAATAAGTCTACGTTTCTTATTAAAAGATGTTTAATACTTAATGGTCGTCCTATCAAGAATTAGTCTGAGAACTGACAGCGGTGGGGTTCTCTTTGGGATATTCGCTACCTATAACTGTCTGCAGAAGCCTGTCAATAAACCTGAACTTTAATGCGCTGTGAGCACAAGAAACCAAATTCAGTCGAAGCCAGAACCTGTGAGCTCCTTTTCAGCACTGAGAGGCCATTGTGCACATCTTTTTCTGTAGGTCTGTAGTTGATGAATAGTGCTACAGTCTCTGATGAATTTAACAACATTATATAAAAACAGCCTCAGATGATGGATCACTGTACTGGGGAATATCTGTCCAGACCCATTTTTAGAGATTATTTTCTATTAACTGCTCTGGATGTCAGTGGCAGCAAATGAATAAATCAATTATTCATTTATCTTGAAATTATTCATTTATCTTCCAAAAAGGGACTAACCTGACACTGATGAATGAACCGATGCAGCATAGAAAGGAAACCCATGCATTTTATTGAGGATTCTGTTGCTGCCCAGACCTTCCATTTAAAGTGCATCTACTGTGTGTTTTCCTCTACATTGGCTTTAAATTAATCTCTACACATAAAAGAGAAGTGTGAAAGGCAAGACTTTTACTCTAACTTTCCTTCAGGATCGTCATTCCACATTTTCCCTCTCACTGTGTCTCCTATGCCAGAAGTGGTCCTTTCCACGTCCTCCTCACCCAGCTGGTCAGGAACTATTGATTCATAGTGCTGGAATGATGACTTTTGTTCCAGTTGCTCTTGCTTTTCTTCTTTTGTACATTCCTGCCTCTCTAATTAGGAGAAACCCAAGCTGAATTACAATCGCCATGGCAACAGTCAGGGTGATATCCCTTTGATATCACCCTGTCCCACAGGGAGAACTGCTCATCACCACGTTCTAAAAATAGAGCGTCTCTTCTCACTCTGTGGCGCACGCTTGATGGCCTCCATTTCTCTGCTCTGTCCATTATTGAACCCAGCTGAAGCAGCACTTTGTGCAGCCGTTCTGCAACAAAATGACATTTTAGTTGCTTTCTTAAACTGTGATTCCTGCTCTCTGGGTGGGGCTGATAAGCTGTAGGGGTCGGGTGATGACTGGTAGAAGACTTGCAAACTGTTTTGTTCAGACTGCAGGACAAACCAGTCCTGCAGTCTGGCCTTGGTTTGAGAAAAGGTGTCTTCTGATGTTTTTACATGAATTCACTTTTTTAAAACAGATTTATTTTTTTCGGGTGAATAAATCAGCAAGGCAGCAGTTAGCAAAGAAAACAGAATTTCAGGTTCTGCAAAATCCTTCCTGATTTTGTAGATGAAACAAAAACATGATTGTTCGCTTGAAGAGATGCAAACTAATCCTGAAAAGATTTCAGCACACTAACCATTAAAGTCCTTGACCTTATGCAAGCGACTGTCGCTACGTTTGTCCAAGAAGAGTGTAAAGCTGCAAGTCAGTGACTTGATGCAATCTACTGGGTTTCCTTGGACGCAAACTTTTTAAACTACTTACTTTGAATACTGCACTGCTTAATAAATAGGATCAATTGGAATGTATGTGGGATTGAATTGAAATTGTTTTTTGGTGACGTTCCTCAAGACATAATTTGTTGTGAATTAGTGCTATATTAAGAAAATTGAACTGAATTGAAAGATACTCCATGAAATATTTCCAGTCTGAGGAAAATCAACAGTCCTCAGTCATCTTGAGTTTCTTCCAGCTCTTCTTTCTAAAGATTGAACCAACAGTTTGCCTTTTTCCTTTTACTCCCTTTCAGTCGGTAGAAATAAAATACTCAATGGTTTTAATCATTTAAAAATCATACATGTAAGTCTCTGGGGTTTTTTCAGATTTTGTCTCTTGCTGTTGAGATGAAACAGGATGAAATTACAGACCTCTCCATTGTCTGGCAGGTAGCTCCTCATTTTAAATAAGGCTTTCCCTCTGCTACAATGGCTTCAGTATTAAAAATGCGTTTGAACTATTCGGCCATTCAGATCTATCCATACTTTTTAGTCAGACAATAAGTGCTTTAGTTTTTTAAACATGATCTTTTTGTCAGTTAGTTTAAACAAAATAAAAATGTGTAGATTAATTTTTTTATGTACTTTAAGAAAGATGCTTTATTTAGGCAAAAATGAGAAAGTTTTGCAAACATTAGAAATTTGTAAAATAAGGTATTAGATAACTGTTGTAGTCCTGTTAAAGAAGTTTCATGTGTTCTCCTTCTTCCTCCCTGCAGTGACAGAGGCAGTATGTTAGTCCTGCAGTCTGGCCTTTTAATTTTTGATCTTCAGCTTGAGCTGATCAGAGCAGACTGATGGTTCAGTGAGGTGACAGCTAGGTGAGGGCCGGTCCCTGTGTGAGAACACAACACCATGCACACCGCACCAACATCAGAGATGTCTGCTTCAGCAATGACCATCACCCTGTTGTAGTTTGGTCACTGCTACAAGTTTTGCTATTATTGGGAAATGATACAGTTATTTTGTTTTATCCATATCTTTAAAGATATATCAGAAAAAGCAACTAAAGTCAGTTTTAATAAATATATTTTGATAATCATCAAGCCAGAAATCTTCTCTGATAACATGTTTACATTTAAAAGACTCTGAATTAAAACATACATGTCATGCTCCTTTTTTCTCATAAAAATACAACATAACTTCTTTTGTTTTCAATTTGCTAAATGCCACAATAATGAGAGAAAAAATATTTATTGACTATGTATTTAAAATCAAGTTTACACACATTTCTTCAGTCTTTAATAGTGCTGTCCTTTTACTTGGGTCAAATGTTTCGGGTTTTCTTCCATAAGCGTCTTGCTCTCACACAACTTTTCAGATCTTCCCACAAATTCTCTACACCTGCAGTTAGTTTTATTAAAAAATATATGTTATTAGCAATTTGCTTAAATTGTCACAGTCACAGACAACCTGCAAAAGAAATCAGGGACAGGTTTACACTGTGTGGAACTCTGAGAATGCTCAAACAACTTGCTAAGGTTTTTACTTTAACATGAAATCATAAAGAGAGACTAGGGATTTATAAAATTATTTAAGAGATCTGGGTCTTCTTTAATTAGGGTCTTCCTACATCTGGGGCTCTAGAGGTTCCAGAGCTGCTGAGGCAGTTTGGCTACAGTTAATTTTGGTATGAATTTAGATTATAAGACGACCAAGCTCATGTAAATCAATGTATGGAAATCTTTGAGAGGGCCAAAAGTATCAAAGGCCACTTACAGTAAATTATTAATGGTTTGTTAGATTAAAACTGGGGGCAATTGTGATACAGAAGAAAGAGAAAAAAATTGTTGGCAGCAAAACCACAGCAGGGAAAATCTTCTGTTGTCTCGTAGCAAGAAGGGTTCAATTCCCAGCCTGGGTTCTTTCTGTTTGAAACCTGCATTTTCCTTCAGGAAGGAGCACAAGAGAAACGCTAGAGAGATGTAAACACACGGAGAACACCTCAGAATGAGTGCTACCACATGGGTCCACACTCAGGTGAGGAATTATCAGCAGTCTGCTCCTTTTAACCTCTGCTGATGGTTGATGATCAGCAGGTGGGATCACCCTGATCTCCCCCCCCCGCCCCCTCTGGGGGAAAACCTGTAACTCCAGGTTTCCCCTGCTTTTCACACCTAAAACTGGCGTTATGTCTGATTGTGATGATTGGGGGTGTCTGGTTGCTTTTCCCTTGTGTTTCTTTTTTTTTTTTCTTTTTCTTAAGGCTTTGTGGGCTCCAGCAGCCCTTATTTGACAGTTGTCAGACAGGCAAGCGGATTGTGACAGAAGGGAAAGACATGCAGGGCAGAGACATGGAAACACTGAAAGGAGGAAGTATTTGCTCTCTAAGAACAGAATGACGTTTTCAAGATAGGCAGAGACCAGGACTTCTGAAAAACTGTTCTAAAACTGATCTGACACTAGAACAGAGGACATGCTGGACCAGATCCACTATTCCAGAGAAAGAACTGCCAGCTGTGAAGCACAGAGCTGGCAGTGTCATGGTCTGGGGATGATTTGCTGCAGCAGGACCTGGTCAGCTCTGTTTTATCTGAAGGTGCATATCTGAAGTTATAAACCTCTCACACCAGTTTATCCCTCTAACCAGTTTAATCAAACATAAAACACATTGACTAAAGTTATAATTGTGTCAGATTGTACAATGTGTCTTTGAAGGTAATAAAAATGTACTGCACTAATTTTTAATATACAAGATAGTGCCTTTGCAAAAATACTCCTTGAACTTCTCCATATTTACTTATATTGTAACCACACAGTGTATTTTATTGTCTTGAATCCAATATTATTTATTATACCCTGAACAGTGATCAGGTGGTAAAAATATTAACAGCAAAGTTATTGATTATTTTATTAAGAGCAATTATTTCTTAATGTGGAATTTTTCCCTAATTGTTTCTTTCAAAAAACTAAATTCCTTCTGTGACATGTTTTCACCTTTACATGTCTTCACATAGCACACCAAAGTGTTTGGAATTAAATCAGCCAAATCAAATTTCTTCAACTGAAAACAAAACTGTTCCATTCTCTTCATTAAAAGACTGCTTACAATTTATACTACCTTTGTCCTACAATTGTAATAAAATAATTTAAGCTTTCAAAAATAACCTTTTTTTTATAAGAGTGAAAAATGTTCCTAAATTTACCCAGTAACAAGCTTCAGTCAGCCTTGTGCTCAAATTACCTCAGATGGAGTGGCTGAGAGAGTGGGCAGAGCAGACTCAACCGACACAGAACATGAGGGCTGGGTTGGAGTTTGTTCATGGAGAATTAGTCACGACAAAGTGTTAAACAGAAGAAACAGTTAGAGAATAACTGGTACAGCACCCCGAGAAAAAGGGACTTGCATCTGGCTCCTAAGAAAAGCAATTTCAAAGAGGGAATGATATGGAAATACAATTCCTGAGAAAAACCAGATGAGAAATGAGATGGCAGCAACACAAATGACAAGAAATAAACTGAGCTGGAGTGTATTAGATATTCAAATGGAATGACCCTGCAGAGTCAACTGGGATGAAAACTCAGATTTTTAACAACACTCCTCTAATTTCTGTTGGCTCAATATTACATTACTGATTAGTGCATTAAGTAATAAACTAAGCTACTGTCAATATAAGAGCAAACAACTACAAATAAACAAAATACTACTGATGAGAATTAAAGGGTCTGAAATAATGAAGGAATGTTCAACAATCCTATTAGGAGATATTGATGGAGTTTAGAAAGATATTAATGAGATTTCATCAGATTTTCCTGAAAAGGTGTATGACAGGAACCTCACTTCTCCTGCTGCTTTCTTTTCTAAGAGAATAGAAATGAATGGACAGGACATGAAATTCTTCCTCTGAAGAAGAATTGAGCTGTCCAAGGCAGATGCTTCATAACCGTAGAAATGAAGGACTCCTATGAAACCCCTTCTGGAACATAAACCTTCACCAAATTCTATACATCACCACGCTCTGCCCGGTTGCCTCTCTCCCTCAACATCAGATCACCACCAGCATGAAGACAACAGTAGGATCTGATGTTGTGTGACCAAAAACGAGGAGTATACTGTATGTACCGGGAACTTGATTACTGTCTGCATGCATGCTCTGTATCAGGGATTACTGTAAAGCCAACAACAATGCGAGCGATCGAGGAGGGAATGACACAATGAAGTCTGCTGGGTTTCTTTAGAAACTCTATGAACTTTAGCTAAGCTTGCTAACTAGGTCGAATTGGAATGTATGTGCAATTGAATTGAAATGATTTGTTTTGTAAAGTTCTTCAAGATGACATTTGTTGTGAATAAGCTGAACTGGACACTGGACACATGAGCAGACGAAAAACAAGAGCAGAAAGAACAAACACTGAGAATGGACAGGAATGAAACACAAGATGGAAAAAGTCAAAATAAGCAAATTAAGTCCAACAGATCATGACAGTTGGAGTTTCTGGCATGACCACCACCACAGAAGGAGCAGACATGTAGCAGTCTACAGCTGGAGGCTCAACAGCCAAGGTCTCTGATATTATACAGGATTGGGCAACTTTGTTTGTCATCACCCCTTGGAATGCTAACTGTGGTTCTGATGTTAACAGGTTTAGGGATGTTTGGTAGAGGAGTGGCAGAAGACAGGTGATCAAGAGTGTTAGCACTGCAGGATGAGGAGGAACAAGAACAGAGGAGGTTTAATGGAGGAAAGGATAGAACAGTGGGCATCTCCTAGAGCACTAGGTTTCATAAACAGGAGTTGTAATTGGTGGTGACTGAGGCTATAAAGAGGTTTGAATCATCTGAATGTTTTAAGGAGCATGAAAAGGAGAAAGTACCACAGAAGGGTATAAGGAGATGAGAGCAACGATTAAGAGTCTCGGGTGTTTGTGTGACTGAGAAGAAGGATCATACAGTGTAGACATTTACTGAGGGAAACCTGTCTAATCACAGTAAGGGGAAAGTTTTATGAAGTTTGTTGGATTGTTGAAGTAGAGGATGGAGGTGAATAGCAAGATTGCCATCCTTGGTCAGCATGAATTGAACAAATTGTTTAACTTGAAAAAGGCATGACAGGGGTGTGTGTCCTCCTGGCTAAATCCACTAATTCTAGCTGCAGCTTCACATGGTGATCCCATCTGCATCCACTGTGGTTTTGTCATTTTCTTTCTGCAGCATCTCTCTGTTGATCTTTGCTCAAACCATCAGATCTTCATTTTTATATTAAGACTCATACATTTTAAGTAACATTTTGTGCATTTTTACTGTTTCAGTGCTTTTTTGGAATAATGTTAACAAGCTACATTTCTTCCCAATACAAGTTTGTATTTGCAGAGCCAACTTCAGTTGTGATTTCTGAGTTCACTGTGCATGTATTTATTTTGACAGAGTCACCGTACAATACACACGTAGCTCAAATCAGGACATCAGTTAGCATGCTACATTAGCTGTATTACTTCAGCTAAAACTCATGTGCTAACAGGAAGTTATATTCTTGCTTCAAAATGCTTAAGGTAATGACTTGATACACAAACTATTTCTCAGTTTACTCTTTTGGAAGTTAAATCTGATGGTAATCTGCTATTTTCTAACGTATACTTACCTAGATGATCACCTGGACCCTAAATCTGTTTATGTGAATCTGACTGCGTTACAGTGGCTCCCACTCCAACTAACCTCTTCCCAGAGTTTATCTTCACATTAGAAGAATGATAAAACATCAACCATTCACTGCAGATTAAACTTTCTCTAAAGCAAGTCCAGCTGTGTAAACATTGTCTAATTAACCCTAAATTAGTTTGGTTCCCGCTGAGCACTGAGGCCTCTATGGAGCTTTTGTGAGGCACATTCTCTCTTGGATGGAGCCAAGCAACATCTTTCTATGCTTTTCTGTGGATAATCGGAGGAACAGATTGCAGTGAGTAAAACACGGCAATCATAGGCCTCAACCATCTGCTCCACTTTTTAAATGGAAGATCTCATTAGACCATCCAGGATATTTTTTAATGCCAGCTAGCTCACTCTCTTGTGTTCTCCATCTTCTCCAAGTTTGAATCAGTCTGATGGGCAAAAATGAAAGGTTTGTTTTCCCTCTGTTTAAAAATATACTCAAGAAAATAAAAAAATAAAATAAATGTTCCAGTTTTCTATTCATGAGCCTCTGTTCTAATTGTGTTGGAGAAGCACCACTATCGTGTCTGTACAGCCTCCACAAGCTGTCGAGAAATCAACACTTCTCACACAGTGCAGATGGAAAGGTTTCTCAAAACACAGTTGCTCCATCCAGAACCAGTAGCAAAGCAGTGGATCACTTTATAATGAAAAGCTGTTACTCTGGTAGCAACCAGAGTCCATCAGACCATGAAACACAGACTAATCCATAATAATCATTTATGGTAGTTTATTACAGTACAAGTAGGAAATGCAAACAACAAGGAATAAAATTAAGTCCTTAAATAAATGAAGAAAATGAGAAATCTACCCTTCACAATGCATCTTACAATGCACAGATTGTTGTCTCAGCGTTATTCCAACAACCTGAGAATGTACGCTAACAGGACTGGTGGGTACCAAGGTCCACAGAGCTTTAGAACCAACAACCAGGGCGAAATGGTGGAGAGCCTGTAATTGTTCACCAAGAACAAACATGTAGAGCTCCACCTGTAACCCCACCTTTACCATCTTTGTGTCTGATTGGGACAATTGGTAGACGAGAGCTGAAAGATGTTTTCTAAAAAGGAGAGTCTCGTGTAAAATCATTTTTTTTCAGCTTTTTATCATGTTAAAATCTTATTCACTCATGGTTGCTTTCATTCCTTCCTGCATGTTTGAGAAATCCTTTAATATCTTGCAGCAACCATTCAGCCACTAGTTCCTGTTAAAGGAACCCTGAACATGTCAGCACAGCACGACATTTTGGACAACGTCAAGCTCTTGTCTGTTTTGTAGCAGTTTGGACATAACCCCTTCCTGTTCCATCATGACTGTGATCTTGGCCACAAGGCAAAATCTATTTACTTTGTAGCAAATATTGTGGATGAGTTTGGTGTGGAAGAACTTTACTGCTCTGTAAATGACTCCTGATCTCAAGCTTACAGATCTCCTTTGAGATGTGTTAAGGCAGATTAACCAACACTTTTAGTGATATGGTCAGATATTTACCCATTAAACATAACGTCCTCTCTTCAGAAAGCAGCTCACTCCACCATGACGGATGTCAAAACAACCAATACACACGTTAACTCCTGTAAAGCTATTCAAAACACAGACTAATAGCCTAATATTAGCCTAGTACCACTTTTATTTAGTTGATTTCAGTGTAAAAATGGTCACACGGTGCTGCACGGATGGCTGCACAAACAGACAAAGATGCAAACCAGACTTCTCATTTATTGTCAAGCTTTTGATGAGCAAAGAAGATGGTGATGGACAGCAGCCGGCAATCAAAAGGACTGGCAGCCCTCATGGATTTATAGCCAACACTTTTACAAAGTAAGAAAATTAATCTTCATATACGTTGGAAGTAAATACAATTAATGAGATTTACGGTAATCAAACATTGCATTACTGTGAAGGAACACTTTTAAGGGGAAACATAGTGGTAGAAATCATGCAGCATGAATTCAGGCAAAGTTTGTGATTTGATCATATCAACAAACTCATCAGCAGGGAGGAGGTGAGCGTCGTTTCTTTATTCCTTCCACAGACAAATTAACCTGAACACATAGAAACCAAAACAACTTGGAAAAACTTGGAAAACCAATCACAGTCACTTGCTTCGTTTAGGACTCCCATCCTTCACTTTCGATGCGTCACACCATTAAGTGACATTTTTGCATTTCAGCATGTGAAGCTTTTTTTTCAGTTTTTGGATGCTTAAAATAAATTTTATAGAACTTGGAAAAGAGACAAGAAAATAAAATAGAAATTAACAATGTGTTAATGTAAAGCACTGTAAGGCTGAACTATGAATTGAGATTTTGTAGCAGCATAAAAACACTTGAAATGTGTTGGAAACTTCAAATATATCTAGAAAATTCATATATTGATTTTGATGGCCATATTTGCATGTTTGTTTGAAATATTTTTTTATTACAATTTTATTTAATTTATAATTTACTATTTTTAGCACCAGCAGCTGTGTCTTAAGTCCAGGTGTTACGTTATGAGGAATGATGATGACGGCGACAGAATGCAGGCAGAACTCACAGCTGTGCAACAAACCAAAGAGGAATCCATGTTAACCTACAAACTGTAAAATTTGTTTCAGAATGTACTTTCTCAACAACATCCTGCTTAACGTGGCACAAATATAAAGAAGTTACAGGAGCCATATGCATCATGAATAAAAGCCAAGAATCCTGACCTGATACTCAGAATGGGAGGAGAAACTTTTCCATGCTGTTCTACCTTCAGCCTTTGTTCCTCTGCTGTGTGTGTGTTACTGTGTGTGTGTTACCATCAGAGGCAGCAGAGGATCCAGGATCCCATCTGGTCTCATTCTGCTTACTTAAAGAAATAAAAAGTGATCTGTGGGAAGATCCTATCTATTCCTGCTCATACCCAGTCACTGCTCAGTCTCTCTCACTGTGCCATCTGTTGATAAGGTGGGACAGTAAGTGAAGAATCCGATGTGGTCTCTCTTGGACTCAGTCAGTCATTGTCACGCTACTGTATGAATGAAACAGGCACATTCTGGCAACCGCGGCTGCAGCATTCTGCTTCGTCTCTCTGTGGCTACAACTGGCCAAGCATTTCCCCATCAGAGCAGCCTGCGTCGTCAGCGGGGTCCCACAGGCTGACAGGTGGCATGTTCTTGGCTCCATCAAGGCAGAGATAAGAACAGAAAACAGCCTAAGAAAATGACTTATTACAGGAAATGTGAACAGTGTTACAGACGTAATACATGCAAGCAAGATTCCTGCTGATAATTACAGCTTTCTTGCACAGGTTCCTAACACACAGCCGGTTGGTTAACAGGAGCTATGACTGCACCGTGTCAAAACAGCACCCTCCAGCTGCAACACGGAGATTTTCTTAACACCTCATGCTATGTTTGTTATAAGATCCAAGTTAAGGTTTCTACATGTGAAACTGACATAAATTCAATACAGTTTTGGTGAATAATCCAAAAGAAATGTTTCCAAATATTTCTACTCCATCCAGCTTTTCATCAAAAGTTTAACCAGGCCTGAGATGCCTTTTCCCCACATCTGTCTTATGTGTGAAAAGAGTGTGGTGGGATGAACAGTCGAGCTCCCAGGTTAATCTCATCATAGGAGGTATCCCACAGCCAGCTTGATTAGTGGATCCTCAGGAAATGTCTTTGGACCAATACAGCTCAGTGCAAAGTACAAGTCAGCTCATACTTACCTCAGACCTCCACTAACTCTGCTAACTCACTAACACTGGTCAGTGACACAAAGAGGACATCAATGCCATGACTGAATGTGTGACTGGCTATAGAAACTTTTGTTTGGAGAACATCATCCCCACTGAATGTGAGCAGTTCAGCTTTCCTTTGTTGACCTAGTAACAAACCCTGGATCACCAGTGACCTGAAAGAACTGCAAATTAAAAAAAAGGTCTTTAAGGGATGGGTGAGCTGAGGGGTGAAACAAAGAAACTTTAAGTAAATATTAGAGACAGGAAGGCAGTGTACAGGAAGAACTTGGAGAGCATATTGCAGTGGATCAATAAACCCTTCACCAAGATAGAACATTGTATATTTCATTATTAATGGAGAAGAAGAATAACCCGAGGGTCCTTTCAGTACAGTTTCCAAACTTACACAGTCATGTCACTGATGTGCCATCAAATCCCTGGCTTTTAATGACTTTATCAGATTCTTCTTAAATAAAATTAATGAAGTTTCTGGAGCACAGATTCAGAAATACAGTAGATATTAAACATTTATGTTTTTTCCTTTTCAATCCTGTTTTCTAGCAAGAAAGAAAATAAAACCAATCTATAGATGCATTACAACAAAATCAATAAAGGCTGCTGTGAAAGGACCCGTACAATCAGTTTGAAATGCCAACAACACAATAAGTGAATGTTGATTTCACATGAATGCAGCAGAATCTTTGAAAGAGTCAAGCCAGTCTCACTGAGGTCATATTTTGTCAAGTTAGATTGCATCACTTGCCATCTTGACAGCCTACTGACCCCCTATGTGGGGCCGTCATGCAAAACTCGACTGGGCTGCTTATAGTAGGCAAGCATGTCAAGAGTCATTAATGTAGAACCCATGAAGGGAGAGCACAGCTGCAGCTGTCAGTGCCGGCGATGTGGGGACGATTACGCCAAGTACCAGGGGAGGCAGCCTGCAGTGTGTCGGTTCTGACCCGGCCCAGAGCCTCCACAGGCTTAGCATGTCTTCATAGCAGCATGTTCCAGATTGTTTTAATAGTTTGAGGGTTTTTGCTTGTTAGTGCCATCAATGTTTCTGAAGCCATCAAATTTGTTGTACAGAAAGCATAGGCTTACTGAAAACTGAAATCGTCAAAGGAAAGCTGAACTGCCAGATTTCTTCCTTTCTGCTGGAGTTTTCTACAGTTATTTCCAATAACATGCATGGAGTTTTGTTCAAGCTGACGTAATCCCCACATAATTACTTTTTATTTTTTAAATGACAGATCCTAATGCAACACAGGCATTTGACTGCAGCATGTTTCAGTTCTGCAATGTGTTAATTAACTGTAACAGTAAAGGTGTGTCTGTTTCCATCAGGGGGGAATTATCCTGGTATGAGTGGAGGGTGAGATCTTTCCCAGGAGGATGATATGAGAAGATCAGCAGGTTAAATGGTTGAATAATCCTCTCTTCTTTCATATGTAATTGCTACATAATAAAAGGCCTTTCTCAGCCTGCATGCCAAGTAACTTCAGTTGCAGACTCTGAATTATCCATTCATTCATTGTGGAACTGTGTAGAAAATATATGACTCTTTCTAAAATAATGTCTCTTTCTTCAAAATGCTAATAAGCTGCAGAGAAAATGAAATTCTGTAAAGAAAAACATTTTTCGTCATGCTGATAAGGAAAACTCTTTTCAAAGAGGAAAACAGTCCAGCAGATAGAAACACTGGGCAGATGTCCAGCTGGGCTTCAGGAGGACAGTACAGACACACACGCACATGCGCGCTCACGCACACACATGTACGCATACACACACTAAGACTAAACATTACATGCAAACATGCTTTAGATGCATAAAACAGCTTCAAATACGTTTACTTAAACACTGCAGGAGTAGTTCAACACAGTCCCTTACATTGTGTGTGTGTCGTTCTCCAGGAGTAGTCATGAGTTCAGTCTGCTTGGTAAACAGACTAAACTTTTACCGATCATTCTGGACACATTGTTACTGTCCTTCTACATTAATTTCAAACACAGACACACAGACTGCTAGGCAACGTGGGGTGAAGGTCTTTCTCCAAGGAGAATAGTGCCGTGTGGTTGGTGAACCTGGACTTGAAGACTCTCTACCCTGATCCACAGCTGCCTCACTCTCTAATCACCTATCCAGTCATCATCTGATTTCTGGTTGTAAAGACCAGAACAACTTTCACCCAGTGTGGTAACCACAAAATCCAAGTATTAAACTCTTCTAAAGGTTTGCACATACATAAACATGTGCAAACTCAATAGAATGAGCAAACGTAATCTACAAATAGCACACAAACAGGATATTGCATCAGAAGAATGAGGCAGGGGTAATACATTCATTCAAGGAGGAATGAATCTAATGTGCAAAACAAAATAAAATGTTAATTTGATTGACTTTTAAATACGTTCACTGTTTTTTGAATTACATTGGATGTTTATTTATTATTGGATGTTTATTTATTATTATTATTATTATACCTCCAGCATAATGAGGTATATTATCATCTTTCTTTCATGGCCACTCTCTCTGACACTCACCATAATGACTGCAAGCAGCACAAGAAGAATCCTCATTAAAGAGGACAGTGCATGCAATTTCTTTTGCTCATGTAATTTAGCACTTCTTATTTTGAATCGCTGCAGATTAGGCCCCTTATGTATAATTAAATTCTAATATATCCTTAATTTAAACAGATAAATTACAGATTTATCTGTTTAACAATATAATTTCATCTGAAGCACAATTCTTAGTTAAATTTTTTTTTCTGTATTCAGGTGAAATTAAGCTTTCAATTAATGACATTACTGGTACCAGAATCTGCAAGAACTTAGTTTTTCCCAGTCAGAGAGCAGTTGTGTTCATTGCTACTCAAAGGTCAACGTTTTTCTCTTCATCCAGAACTTCCTCATATGCAGGCACTCTGTGTTTTAAAGAACAAGTCTGCACATGTCACGTATCTTTTATTTTGTGAGATTGATTTTATCCTGACACCTGGCTTAGAGTAAATAAAATTAAGACAAAAACTTATTGTGTTGTCACTTAAAGAACTGCTCTGATTTTACAAAATAAATCATTGCTGTCCTATTCAGTCAATTCAAATTCAAAAATACTTTATTAATCCCAAAGGGAAATGAAGTGTTGTTGCAGCTCATTAATTCAGATTCATCAAAGAGTTATTAAAGATGGTGATAGACCATAGATACCTGTAAATCCTTCATTTCCCATTGAATATTAAGCCATGCAGTTCAACCTGATGTCTATGTTACCAGTAGGTATGAATGTGAGCATAAATGGCAGGTTAGTGTTCATATCAGTGCTTTGATTGACTGTGAAGTGTCAGCTGTGACTGAATCTCACCCCTGAGGACCCACTTACAGTTAATGGTTGTGATGACAAAGCATTTAATGAAAATAATATGTCACTGCAGGAGCTTCAGACAATGTATTTAAAGTCTATCCTTTTTAGAAGAAAATGGACTTGATATGAAGCTCATGTCTTATTATTTTTATTGGAATAATTTTCCCTATAAAATCAAGAAAATGCTGACTCTATAATGTCACAGGTCATTTTGTTGCAATTATACAAATTTATTGGTATCAGATTAGCATAACATGTGGACTTGTTGGGACTAGGGGCATCACAAATCAATGTAATGGCGAAGTGAGAAGGTTCAGTGCAGCAGTTGTCACCTTGTATCATTTAAACAGTAATCTGACAGACTTGTCTCTTTAAATAAATGTCACACTTGATGGGAACCTTTGCTGTAGCTCTGGATTCAGGGCCGAAGGGCTGAGGATCTACATGAACGGCCACAGATCATAATGTTTCTTGTGGTGGACAGGTCTTTGTCTTTTGTGCTTAGTAATCAGTTCCTCTTGTGTTTCTGTCAATTCTTTTCCTGATTTCACTTACATTTGTTCATTCTTACTCTTATTTACCATCACATGATTCCAGGCAGGAGCTTCTGTGTTGTACAGAAGCAGGAGACTGATAGGTAATGAGGCGGTGTTGCTCTTCTCTGTAGGGTCTTTGTGGTTACTAGGACTGAACCTCGGAACAGTCATTCTGGGTAATTAGTTCTCAATTTTGTCTCGAGGTTGCCTCTAGAGGTAAAACTAAAATAAGTTCAGTGCTTCGTCTTTCCTCCATCAGAATTATGGATGTTCAGTTCTGATCAAGGACTAAGGATTGTTGACCAGAACTCTCAATGAAAGCAAACTTGTAAAATAAACATCTCAGTCTTTCTGAGCATTGTCTTTGTCCCTGGAGGTTTTTGTTTTTGTTTGACACTTCCTTTAGCTCACTGGTGATACAGGATTTGTAATTAGGGAACCATCGCGCTATTCTGGTGGGGATGGTGTTGTCCATACAGGAGTTCATACAGTCAGTCACACACACACCCTGTCATGGTTCTCTCCATGTGGCTGGCACAGAGCAATCCAGTCTGCAGCCTGAAAACATCACTGCAGGGCTCCTTCTCCTTCATATGAACACCTTTTCACAGTTCTGATAAAAGGTGTTTGGGACAAAGCACTGGGGTGTTGTGTCTGAATTGATGGCGTCACATGACCTCTGTCGGCAACAGCTGAAGGTACAATGGTAAGCGGTTGCCCAAATAACACTGGTGAACCCTCTTGGTAAATAATATAGATGGAAACTTAATCCTAGGAGTTCAGTAGAGAACACACTCCACAGTAACATGTCCTGGATGAGACCATTTGTTGTTGACAAGCATTGCTAATCCACCTCCTTTTCTTATGTCGCTGCTCATACAGTCAGGAAGCCTGAGAGATGCTGGAGTCTGGGATGCGACCCGCAGCCATGTCTCAGTAAAACACAAGAAGCAGCATCAGGGACACTCTGTCTGAGTCCTTATGAGGGCTTGGAGTTCATCCAGCTTATTAGCCAGTGATTTCATATTACCCATTATGATTAATGGAAGAGAAGGTCTGAACTTCCTCTTCCTCTCTCTCCTCTTCGATTTAGCTCTCCATACATGACGCTTTATATTTCGTTTTATCACATAAAGTCCCAATAAAATAAATTGAAGATTGTGCTGTTTATTTTAGTTTACTTTAAAACTAAAATAAACAATGGAACATTTCAGCAGGTATGTAACCATTGTGTATCTAAAACTAGGTGAATGTTATAATGAGCTGTAGCTCACATGAAAACCATTTTAAATCACTCATCTCTCCTCTGGTCCCCCTCTATGCAATCCATGCATTACATTATAATCATCTCCAGTTGCGGGAATACTGACCTCTTGGTGAAAACAGGTACTCTGTAAATGAAACTGACTCGGCTGCTATTATCTGCCTTTTAACATCAGTGGAGAAGCACTAAATGATGTGAGCTGCAGCAGGGTTTGGTCCTCTCACTCTGGAATATCAACTCATCTTGTGCTAATGATGTTTTCACGCATGCAGTTGTGACAAATGAACAGTTCAGCTGAAACACAGGGAACATCTAACAGAGTTGCCAAAGCCTTACTGAGCATCATGATAAGCAGAGTGTTGTATTATGATAGAAACATCTTCAGACATTGTTACAAGAACAAAAGGAGAAATTAAGGTGTTGTTTTCATTTGTTGTAAAAATGGAATCACAGATTAATAATAATCACTTTTGATTGACTTCTTTGTCTGAGACTGTAAACTGCTACCAGTCAGAAAACTACATTTGTTTTTCTGTGTTTTTTTTTTTTCTTAAAGTAGGCAACATAAAGTGAGCATATTAAAATGTACATCACAACACAGTTAGACAATTAACAGGATGAAGGAGTTTCTGTCTTAAAAAAATGGCATGAAAACTTACATATGGATGGAAAACAATATCCTTTGGACAGATGAGACCAAAGTAGACACACTTGACAATAATGTACAGAATCCAGTTTGCAGAAAACCAAAACCACACACTTCAAACCATCTGTCAAGCACAGCAGCTGGCTGATGATTGGCCCAAAGGAATCTTGAGTGTCATCCAGTTTTCTTTTCAACAGAAAAAAATCATTTATAACAAAATATAATGCCAAACACAGCAGCTAATCAACCACAACATGATCCAAAACAAAGTGCTGTCATGGCGTAATGGCAGTCTGGGCCTGAACTCGATTGTACTGCTGTGCAGAAACAAATGTAGCGAAATCACTTTAAGTAAGCTAAGATCAAAAGTCCTCTATAAGTAAACAGAACATGATGAGTCTGATCATATGGTATTTCAAGTGTTTCAGGATTGGACCAAGTGTCCTCTTCTGTGGAAACCAAAATATCTTATCAAAGAGATTCATGGGAGAAGTGCCACATGCTGGTTGATTCTACCCTAAACCCACTGTGAACTAAATCAGTGCTTTTTTGGCCTGTTATTGTTGACACTGTCATTTTGAATTTACTGGATTTAAGAGCACCTTGGGTGTTCCGTCGTGACAGCTGCTTCTGCTGAAAGCTCAGCCTGGTTGTCTTTGTCATACGGTGACTTCATGAACGAACCCCTCCCTGTCTTGCCATTCAGTCCGATGCGGTGTTTCATAGTGTGAGGTATGGACTAAAAGATGCGAAAGCGCCGTGCTACTTCTTCATGAGGAGGTGGAGGACACCTGAAGCGCAAGGCTGCCATCGCAGCTTTCTGAACATCCATGTGAAGAAGAGCGTTTTGCCTCAGCTGTTAGAGCCTGTCAGCAGGTGAGCGGTCTTGTGTCGCCTGTTGCTTCTTGTCTGTCTCTGCTTTGCTGTTCTCTGTGGCTTCTCAGATACTTGAAGAATTCTTTACTGAAGCCCGAATCTGATCTGATGACATTGCATGTTTCTAAATCTGATGTATGTTTTTAATCAACTTGGCATTTTTGCATTTAGCTCGCGTTTCACCTGGGCAACTAAAGGCTTTTATTTTGGGTAGGCAATTCGAGTCTGATACGTGATGTTTTCGTGGGGGTGAGCGGACCGGACTCCATTGAAAAAAAATACAATTTCATTTTTATTTTTGTACCTCCTTAATAATGCAACATTCTGTTTCTTGTCAACTAATTACCCAAAAACAGCAAAGCAACCGCATGTATTCGGCGCTAATTAGCATCGGAAACAACACGTTGCCTTTGCATAATTTTAACTTCCACCTTGCTTTATCTGCAGTTTCTTGACGATTCTTATTCGGCAAAGCGCACCTAGGAGGGCGGCAGCGTCCGATACGACCCATCCAGAAACGTGCAAATATTATTTAAATAAGACGTTAGAATTTGTGTTTTCTTACGACGAATTGAAGGAAAATTTTTATAAGGCAGCAAACCTGATTTGAAATGCAGTTTACAGCTGGAAGTGTGTCTCTGTAGAGCAGATTTTAAGAAATTAGTCATTTTTTAAATGAAGGGCTGCGTGACGTTGTTTGCCAAGCTTCAGTTCCAACTACATTAGATTGGGTGAATAGGAACGCAGTGTCTGGCAGGTGATTGTTCTTATTCTCATCAGTTTACCTCTGATGAAAGCCTCTTTCTGCTCCTTATTACACAGTCTGTAGTTTTGAAGGAGCGGCCAATGCATCAAATGCATGCGGCAGTAAAAGAGGCATGAAGGCAGCTGTGTCCATGTCAGACTGCAGCTGGATGTTCCAGGAATGTTACCGCTGCATGCTGCTGGGCAGGAAATGAGATTCTTTTATTTGGACCTGGACATTTCAATGAGACGATCACAGCCACAAGGCGGGGACCTTTCTGTTGACAGATGATGTAAACCACTACAACACCTCCACTGCCTCTTCTCATTCATGTGTGTGCAGATAGCGTTATGTTTAAGGGCTGCATATAAGTGCTGTTAATCTCTTTAGGTTTGCTAAAGTATAATTTTTTTTAGCCTAAAAAGGGTCAAATCTGAGATAGCAGAAGAAAGGAGGGAAATAATTCATCACTTCTGTTCAATCAGAGGATATTTTTATTTTTCAGAAAATAGAAACCATGGAAAATGATGGCTGTAAGCATACAGCCATTTCATCTATTATATGAAATGGTTATATTTTTTTCTACATACCAAATTAAAAACTGCAATGACAGACAATGCACTGATTATGTTTTTACAGTTAATTGTTTTTTACTGTTAACCAAAGGGCGATGCAAGATTCCCACAGTATAGGCGTTAATGGAGTAAAATACCACAGATGGTTGAGACAAAACGTGTTAAACATGATCAAATGGCTTTTGTTTAAAACAAGAGCAGCTATTACTTTACTTCTGCTAAAATATGGTGACTATTACATATTTAATGTGTGCTATGAGTCCAGTTATGTTTCATGACAAGGTATTAGATATTGTTATTCTCATATTTATAGATTGTTTTTTTTTTTTACTTCAGCTCTAGTTAGTGAGATACAGTGAGAATAAGCTAAAACAAAATGTCTCACATTTCTTTATTAGCTGTCAGCAGTGACTGAAAAGTAAAGCATGTAATAAACACCAGGTTCGTTTAGTAGAAACATCTAAACTGGCATGCTTTTCCTGATTATAATGAGTACTATAACTTCCTGCTGTTCTACTCTTTATACAATGAAAGATCATTTTATCTGGCTAATTGGTAACCAGAATATGGATCAGTTACCCAGCCTGCACTCTGTTTGAAGACATATTTCTTCACACTTACCTAAAAAAGTAAAAGTCAGTTTCCACATAACGACTTTCCAAAGATCAGGTTTTCTTTCTTGTAAGCAATAAAAATGAGAGCAGTGTTGCCAGATTGGGCAGGTTTCTGCCCAACTGGGCTTCTTTGGAACCCGTTGGGCCTGGACAAACAGTTTTAGGTGGGTTGTTAAAATTTGGACTGCTTGTCAAAACATTTGGCAGGTTTTTAGGAAGTGTATATAAGAAAATTCTCTTGTAATTGTCGTGTGGCGGAAATACCCAAAACTTGTGAATTCTTATAAAATGCCTTGTCCTTGCACTCATTTTATTTTGTTTTGAAATGTCTTGAATCTGTCACATCATCATTGACTAATATTGGTTAATGAAGTGTCCCTATGAAATAGCATCAAACAACTGAAATCTCACTAATTTTATCATTTAAAATGACATAGCGACATGACAAATACAAGTCTCCTTGTTTACCAAGACTCAAGTCCTTCGCAGTCTCACTGGGAAATAGTTCAGGTCAGAACAAGAGACAACATAAAAATGTTGTGATTTGAGGATTACAATAATATTGTAATATATATGTTGTAATATTTAATATATTGCAGGACATGGACCCTTGAGGAGTTTGAGATCACATCAACAGGGATTTGAATTCTGGCTGGGTTTCTTGGAGTTGGGAAGTTTTTACATTGTGTTTGGACTGGAAATTATGAGTCAGATCTGGCAACCATTGATGAGAGTGACCTGGACAGCAGCCCTCCAAAACAGGTTGGAAATAGATTATTTTATTAAAACAACCTATAGTTGTGAAAATAGTATGATGGAAAAACATTGTTTTTTTTTATTTTTTTTAGTAATTCTGTCATGAAAAGTCAGTAATTACTTCTACTAGAAGCAGAGGTGACGTCCTGTGGCTCCTGTGAGGAAACATTTTCTGTGAAACAGGTTATTACGACTACTTTAAACCAAAGACAGCTGACATTTTGAACTTTACAATGTCTTTAGTGTTTAATGCGATTAATATAGTTAGCATGAACAATATCAAGATTACCTTACTTCTTGGATTTTCAAAAGTAGCTGTTTTTTGTTTTCTGAGGTTTTCTTTTGTATACATATATTTTTGTTCTGAAATATGTAGGTGTGGCAAACAGGCAAAACAATATGGAATCTTGAAGAATTATTATTATTTTCTTTTTTAACACAGTGTGCTAGAGTTAACTTATTCAACTTATTTGACTTGAGCTGAGTAGAAACTGAGCCTAACAGTTGACTTGTCCACTCTTATGCAATTTAATTCAGAAGGAATTCAAAGTCACTGGGACACTGTTTCTTATTTTGCAACATTAGCAGAACAAGTTTCTCTGCGTCTCTTTGTCAACAGCCCTGGTAAAGATGTGCAAAAAGTCCAAAAAATGAATTTAGCTTTTTGCAATTGTATAATTGTTGCTGCAAATGTTTGAAAAATGGTCACCAAGATGTCATAATGTACTCTGAGCATAATTCCAATTCATCTCAAATTAAATTAGGTTGACAGATTGGTGGGATAATTATCCCAAATCTATGAACCAAGCAACAGAGAAATTCTTCATCAAACACAATATCAACCTCCTTTTAAACGCCTACCCAGAGACACTGGCATGGTGAAGAATGAAATGTGAATTATGTGTGATGCTTTCTCAGTACAGCTCTGGTGGTGCTGGAGGTCATGCTTCCTTTAGTCCGCCAAAGCAGCTCTGATCATCCAGGGTACAGAGAGCAACACCTGGGGTTCCCACAGCATCTGGTCCTGATCAAGTTGCAAACAATCCTTTCGGCTTTGCTTTTTATTACAGCAGCATCTCTGTACCCATACAACTACTGCTGCTGTATTTATAAAGCGCAATAATAACAACAGTAGCTGTGACAAAGTGCTCTATAGATAAAAATCAATGAACATTTAAAACGTGATGGAGGCATTGAGATTGGAACCAGATGAGTTTAAATCTGAACAGTTTCACATCTTCTACAGATTTCGTAAAACTCACTGCTTTAAAAAAAAAAAAAAAAGGTTGGTGATTCTATTACCCATGTAAGAGCATATCTGGTCATATTTTATAGGTTCTTAGTCATCCAGGACAGTCTGTTATGATTTTGTAGAAGAACGCTGGATTTCTGAATTAGAAGATTCTCCACCACTCATCTGAAAATTTGCTTTAATTCTGAGGAAGGATTTAGTGACTTCTTGGTTCTTAAAGTTGTTGTTAGGACAACTAATACAATCACTGACCTATCCATCCATCTGATCTCTTTAACACCATGATGCATGCTGGTTCATTTGTCCCATCATCTCCATGTACCATGCTGCCTTTTTAATTCTTCCTACCTAAGTACATAATCCACTGCACATAGGCTTACTTTGCTATTAAGTGCTTTTGTGAATTATAAAGATGCCTCAAATCTCACCTTTGAATCATCTATTATTTATTTCCATTTATTAATGTTCTGATCCATGTGTGGGACCTTTATGAAACATGACAGATTATGGCTCCTGATCAGCTTTCTGCTCCCTCTGGTAGATATTTTCACTGGAGTCAAAACTCCATTCCTTTACAGTGGACAATGAGTAGAGTATAGAAACTAACTTGAAATCCTTGATTTTCAAGCAGGTATGGATTGATTTAAGGTTGTGGCAGAACCAAAAGAGTTGGGTCCGAAAAGACGAAACCTATAAATGAACATAATAGTCATTGTTGTCACTTCTGAATTACGTACTGACAGTAACGTGAAGTATTTCAGTGACTTACTACAAGGTGTAAATGGTTGCAGGAAGAAGCGTCAAGGCTGTGTTCCAGGTGTTTATCCAAGTCGATCTCCTCGGTTTTATGAGACACTTTCAGTACATGCTTAGTAAGAGGGGAGTTCTCTCCACTGATAACGCCTCCTGAGTTATCTGCGTTTCCTGTCCAAACTAAACTTCACAAACTGTAGAGTACTCACTGCTAAATATAGAGTTGAGTGTACCACGGGCACAGGATATGCAGAGTAATGAAGAATGTGTATCCTCTAACACAGCTGCATTTTCAGTATCACCATACTGACCAGTAAAAGTCAGAGCATTATTTAATTTGTCTTTCCACCTCTCACTATATCCCACAACAATTTATGATCTCTAAATTTCTCCAAGTACATCAAAGACTCCTACCAAACCAGGCTGGTTAAAATAACTCATATTAACAGATTAAATAATTCTCAGAAAAAGCAGCAAAACCCTTTGATACAACTCAATTTATCACATAACTACATTTCAGTCCCTTGGCTAAACAATTGCTTCCTTGAGGTGTGTTCTCTGATTCTACCCAAGCGCTAACGTTTAGCCATGACATATGTAACACACCAGCTCCACCGTATCTTTGGAACCAATCTGTGAACGTCCTGAAATGGCCAAGCCAGACTCCAGACATGAATCTGACTGGATATCTCTGGAGAGAGGTGAACATGGCTGACAGACGTCTCCTCCCAACCCGATGGAGAAGAACGCAGCAAACCAACGATGAGCTGAAACAAGCTCATGACCTCAATGACCCACTGAGCTGATCTGATCACTTCAAACTATAAATCACAATTTACAAAACATGTAGAGGGAGCATATGGCCATGCTGAAAATAAAATCTGAACAACAGTTGGACTTGTCCACCCAACCGCTTCCTGATACTAAAGAAATGGAAAGAATCTGAAGAAATATGCTTTTACCTGCTGCCTCAAAACTGCTTTCAGTTAAAATGTTTACATTTCTCCTGACAGGAGGAGCTGGCAATCAGGAATCATTATCTTTCTGCGGAGAAGAACTTATTGTCCTTCTGTATGCCGCTGCATGTTTTAACCCCGTCGCTTCGGTGGCATAAATTACAGAGCAGGGTGGACTCATCACATACACTTTGACCTCTACGACCTTGTAGTGATGGTCATGAAAATGATCACTTAAGACTGGGATCTGTCTTTATGTTTTGTCACTGGATGACATTTGTTGCCCAGCCGCTGTCCCAAGTTGCTGATGGTGACTTTTACAAAGAGTGACACAAATATCACCCTTCAGTCTTCATAAAGCTTGAAGGAAAAACAGAATGCATTACAAAACAGAACACATCTGAATGGTTCTGACTGGACAAGGAGGGACTGCAGCAGCAACAGTCCTGTTCTAAAATGCATTTTCCCTTCAGAAAAATCTGTTCTTAGTTTTGATTTATTTATTTACATTTTAGCATCTCGAGCCAGCAACTCTGAAGTCTTCAGTTTGTGTTTATGAAAACACAGACTCTAATCTAGGTTTTACATTTTAGCTCAGTATATTCATCTGAACTATGTAAGAGGGCACAGTTCTATTTTTGCTTTTTTGTTTTTTGTTTTACATATCTTGTGTTGTGGAGTTAGTTTTACTTACCTCAGTGTAATAGTACTTTCTCTAAACCCAGCATAGTAACTGTACAGACAAGCAGCAAATTATGAACACCCATACACAGGACAACATCAACATAAATACTTTTATAATCAAAATATATTCATTATTATTTCCTTTACAACATATTTATTTATTGGAAATAACCAAGAAACACAAGATTGAAGCTTAGAACAGTCTGAGCTTGAAATAAATTAAAAAAAATATATTTGTAGTAAATTTTATAGCTGTGCAAAAATATTAACTCTATAAGAAAATTCCTCAGTATACTGGTGTTCACACCATTTATACTAAAGTGGACCCCAGCCTCTCACATACACCTAAACTGGCATAATCATCTAAACTATATTAGAAATAAAAATAAAGGTCTCGTTGTAGGTCTGTGTGATGCTAAAGAGAGAGGAATGGAATACCTTGAAAGTACTGTTGATGTCCCCTAGGACTGTTCCCTGTCTTTCTGTCCCAAGTGAAGAAAATAGATGCTGAGCCTGTCAGTCCAGCTGAAACAGTAGAAAAGTGCAATAATGATTCTGTCCTCCGACACAGTCATAAACTCTCAGTGTAGACTGTAGGTCTCATTAACCAAATATTTTCCATCTTTGAATGAATGCGACCTGGTCCTACAGACACAGGTCACATTTGAAAAGATCAGATAGTTATTGGACTTATTAACACATATCCAAGTGATAGTGGAGTCGCATTTGTAAAAATCCGATCTGTGTTGTTCAGACAGTCATGAAAAGATCAGATACAGACAAAAGGGGAAAACAAATATCAGATTTGGGTCACTTCAGGCTGCAGTGTGAACGTAACCTTTGACTGTTATTTTGAGATATTACAGTTCACACTCCTGGCCAGTTGGTGGCAAATGAACCTGTTAATTAGTCACACATTGGAGAGGTAACCTGTTCAGTCAAGAAAACATTCCCATCAGAGCGCTGAGCCTGATCAGTCTCTGTTGTACACTGATTCTAACTTCCTGTTAGCTGGGTTTCCATCTCCATGATTAAAGTCATTCACTTTGCTTCTGAATGCTAAACACATTAGCATTCATGAGGTCACAATTACTGAAGTGTGCATTTTAGTTAGAAATAATAGCATTCAATCATTTTATAATCCTGGGTCAAAAGGGCTTAAACTTGAGAGAACGTTTTCTCTGTTTGCCTCTTTACTGTCACACTGCCCACGCTTCCTGTATAGACGGTGTAGAAGGAAAAGTGACAGTGCTCATCCCTTTCTTTTGTTTTGCCAGAAAGCAGCAGCACATTCAACATATTTCTGTCTGCTCTCAAAAAGTATGGAAAAAGTTAAAAGGACTTTTCTGTTTACAACAACAGGAAGACAGACTCTGCTGTTCCATATGACACATCATCATCACCATATGAATTTATGGCAATTCTATTTTATAGGGTTGTGTTTCCAAAGACTGTTCTTCTGTCAGAAACTCGTGGTTTAAAACCATCCATCTTCTAGACAGAGATTGTAACACAATATATGGAGCTAATAAAGAAAACATTTAACCCCTAAGTTAATAAAGGACAGCATTAAAGATATTATCCAACATATTATGTTCCTCTAAACAGAAATGTTTTAGCTGTATTTTCAGCTGTCCATTATCCTTGGCTGATCTTGTTTGAATTGGAAGGCAAACATATATACTAGATATATTTTAGATTTAGTGTGGTTCATTTCACTGTGTTATGGTAAGCCAATTCAGGAGAGTTCCCACTCTCACTGCGCCTGAGCAGGAACCACATTAACTGAAGATTTTTCTGTCTTTGGCTGTTTTTTTCCTTCCTTTTTAAATGGTGATAGAAACATCTGAAGGTCATCTGTCATTTAGACAGATTACAGTTCACACAGCTGACCACTAGGTGCAGGCATTTACAAATTTATACATAGAGAGCACCATGTAGCTAAGTAAATCAATCAAGCATCAGAGTATTATTTCAGACCTGAACACTGAGCACAGTCCATCTCGCTATCCAGGAGTGGGATTTCCTCCCACTGAGGGAAGGACTTGGGGAAGTCCTTCCCCAAGTCCTTCCCTTGGGAGGACTTGGGGAAGTCCTCCCAAGGGAAGGACTTGGGAGGACTTCCCTTGGGAGGAAGTCCTCCCAAGTCCTTCCTCCCAAGGGAGGAAGGACTTGGGAGGACTTCCTCCCAAGGGAAGTCCTCCCAAGTCCTTCCCTTGGGAGGACTTCCCCAAGTCCTCCCAAGGGAAGGACTTGGGGAAGGACTTCCCCAAGTCCTTCCCTCAGTGGGAGGAAATCCCACTCCTGGATAGTGAGATGGACTGTGCTCAGTGTTCAGATCTGAAATAATACTCTGATGGTTGTTTTTCTTGATTGATTTACTTAGCTACATGGTGCTCTCTATGTATAAATTTGTAAATGCCTGCTCCTAGTGGTCAGCTGTGTGAATTGTAATCTGTCTAAATGCCAGATGGCCTTCAGATGTTTCTGTCACCATTTAAAAAG
>NW_006800035.1:1811427-1823974 GCF_000485575.1 Poecilia formosa
AATAATTATATTCTTGTCATCATTCATTCTCATACATTGAAATAATGTGTCCACTGACAGTAATACGAAAGAATTATTGTGATTACACATTTTTGGTCTAATGATTGATTGGGCTCATCTTGACCATGTTTTATAACCAATGTTTAATAGAAATGGCATAGACTATTCATCTTGAGATCATTCTGCATTGACCTTGCTGCCTCTTGTTATCTACACTTGGGTGCAGCTGATTAACATTTGACCCCATAAAGTTGACATTAGGTTTTAATTAAGCTGTTGTGGTCATATACCTAATGAAGTCCTACTTTAACCCAGCACCATTAATAATGTTGTTGCCTTATAAAAAAATATAGCAGAATAAAGTACCTGGCAAAAGTAATCGCACCACTTGATTGTTTTTTTTGGGGGGGGTTTTTTTCGTATTTTGTCACATTACAACTTTAAACCTTATTGTCTTTATTTGGATTTTGTGTAATAAACCAGCACCAAGGTAGTGAGAAGAAAAACATGGAGAACATTTGGCATGCATGTTGTACAGTGACCGCACCCCTCCCTTTTGACATTTCCACCCCTGAAGAAACTCTGCACTGCTTACTTTAAGCCATCTGTTTATCAAAGACCTCCAACCACGCCATCCCTGTTGCTCTGTTCCAACAGGTTGCTCCGTTGTGTGGAACTGGGCTGATGTTGCCCTTTGGAAACGTCTGAGAGAAGTGCAGGCTACACCGACTCCCACAGCTATTCTGTTTTTATCTCCTCTGTTGCTGCAGTTGTGTGTAATGCTGCACCCCTGCTTTCTCCTCGATATGAGGTCACAGCTTTTGTTCTTGCATTCTGAACAGTACAGTACGTGGGCCCGGAAAGACAAATCTGTTTTTAGTTGCTTTCACACCTGATGGCTGTCAGAGCTCGCTTGTTCCTCTCACTCCTGCAAGATTCATTTCCACAACTCCGCTGAGGCTGCACATAAAGCGAGAGGTGCAAAACCTCATTAAGTGGAAAAAAGCAAACAGGGAAACACTGGGCTGCTGTTCTGTTATAACATGACACTTTGACAAAAAAAAGTCATGAAACTTTTCAGAAAAAAATAGGACACAATGGTTAGAAACTGTAGCGTTCTGTTTCTGTGTATTAATGAGCGGACATTCAATGGATGTCCAGTCACAGAAGGGAAGGATTCCCCCTATGACCTTTGGATTTGAACTGTGTGTTGAGTCAAAAGATGGTTTAGAGACTAATATAATCCCTTTCCATTCAAGGAGGCCAGCTATGGGGACTCTCCCAAGCTAACACTTAAATGACAAAGAAATAAATTGATAATCTGCTAAAAATCTTCAAAGGATTCAATTCAAATGAACTTCATCCAAAAATACTTTATCATAGCAAGAATTTAAATGGTTTTGTAACTAATGTTATCCAAGTATCTTCAAATCGTCGTTGTCGACGGTGATGCAGGAAGGATCTCAGGTAGCAGTCAACCTTCTCGCCAATCTGAAGATGCCTCTGACTGAAGACTGTTGCTGTCCAACAGTTTCATGCTGTCATGACAGGAAGCAGAGACAGTATTCCACAATAACATGTCCTGGATGAAACCGTCAGCTGCCAGCAGCTCTGCTAATCCTCCTCATTTGCTTTTGCTATTCCTCTTTAAAAATCTGTCTGGCCGTGCGCTCAGACAAATGTTGGAGTTGGGAATATGATCCTCGCCTGCTACGATAGCTGGAATCTCTCTGCTCTTTGTTCCTGCGGTGGATCCATGAAGCATCTTTTTCAATATCTTGGCTCTTTAGGGTCATAGTTCACATTTTATTTGACATTTTGAGATGATAATTATCTGCTGTCCAAAAGTAAAAAAAAAAAAGAATCTGAACAAAAATCCTTCTAGCTGCTCAGAGTTCAAAACCAGAGAGAATTAATTGTCCAAATGTGCAGCCAGTAAACATTATGAACAAAAATCTAGAAAATGAAATTAATCAGATGGCAGCAGCTACTCCAGTATGCTGCCACATCCAGATTCTCTAATAAGATGCATGAAGAGTATTATGGTCAGAATAACTAAAGCTGAATTTTGCTTCTTTTCCTAAATCATTTTTGGAAAAAATCATATTGTGTTTTTGTTGTTTTGAAAGCGATGCAGCCTCTGAGCTTGTAGGGCTGTAAGTGGCTTTAAAGAAGTTAGTGTTTCCTAGCAAGGCTCACTGAACTCACCTGGACCGACTGAAGCTTTGACAGGGAAAACATGTCAGGTCTGACAATTCTTCTTATTTGTAAATTTCTCAGAACTCTTGTTTTTCTTTTGCTGTCAGGCAAGAGGTATTGTTGGACTGAAACGTACAGTGAGCTCTGATCAGCTTCCCTTCAGTTCAGAGTTAAATAACCAACATAATTATAGCTGGTGCTTCTTAATGTGATGTTTATGAATAAATTCCTCTAATAAACACTTTGTCTCAGATGAAATGTAATTTTGGATCATATCACCCAGTTCTGGTCTAATACTGCATAACTACTGGTCAATAAAAAATGTACCATTATACCTGGTTTCTTCAGCCAACAGATGTTTGAACCATGAATCCAGTTTGTTTCTCTTCAACAATGATCACATTAACTCTGTAGGGATGTGTGTCATTCTGCATCTCCTGCAGCTGAGCAGCGGTGAGCTACAGACAGAAAAAAACCACAGATACAATCACCATATGCCAGGCTGGCCTGCTCCTTTCTCCGCTCAGGAGGGATTTTAAAGCTTTGTAGTGGCTGTGGAAAAGCTGCTTCCTGGCTCTTGAAGCTAGTGGAAGACAGAAACAGTCGTTCCACCTTCAAGGCCTGAAATGTTCAACTTTCAATAATTGGACTTTCCACACAGAAGCACATCAGCCTGAAGATAAAAGGAAAAAGAGAGGAAACTTTACATCTTCTGCAGTTTGAATGTGTTCAATTATTTTCTTAAAGTTATCTGGAAAAGCCACCTTTTAGTGTTTGACATTTCCTCTCCCTCTTTCTCTCACTCTCTATCTTTCTCACTTTGCGTGTTTTAACATTTCTCACCTTGTAAGACCCATTTTTTCAACAAATATTATAAGGACCAGGGTGCTGTGGTGGCGAAGGCTCAAACCATGACCCACCTACTGAGGCCTTCGTCTCAGTCTCTGGTAGTTGCAGGTTCTATTCCCAGCCTGGCGACATTTGCCGCATATTTTCCTCCAGTCTCATTACTCTCTTTCTTGTCAAAATACTTTCCAATATAGAACACTAGAGCCAACAAAACCTTAAAAAATATATTATGAGGACCCACTGCTCCTTATTGGATCCAAAACCCTGGCCACATCAGAAGGACTGCTGTATTTAAGTGAGGAGTTAGGTTTAGAACTAAGGTGAATTAAGTTTAGGTTAGATTTGGGGTTAGGCATGCACTGGTAATGGTTAAGTGTGGGTTAAAGGTCAGAGCTAGGCTGCATGAAAAATGAATGGAAGTCAATGCAAAGTCCTTGTCAAGATAGAAAGATCTTTGTATGAGTGTGTGTGTGTCCGTGTGTGTATGCGTGTGTGTGTGCATAGTCACTTAATCCCTCAGTGGAAAGTGGATGATTTGATTTGTTAGCTCCAAGCCACAGAGAACAGGCGGTGTATGTAACAGAACAGCTTTGCTGTTTAAGATCACAGATATGTTATCTTAAACTGTGTAAGCATGTGATCTTAAAAAGATGTGTTTAAGATCACATGTTGTTTAAGATCACAGATGTGAAGAATGCTTTATGAAGATGGAAATTTATCACAGCTCAGATTTTCTGAAGTGGGGTTATGTTGACAAGTTATGAGCAATAATTATCTTGGCAGCAGTTAAAAACTTTGTAGACCTCAGAGAAACTATAATTAAGCAGTCAGAACAGAGCCAAGACAGAAGCATAAATCTGATATAATAATAAAACTACATAAACCTCCAAAACATCAAAACGGTACATGGAACTAGGAATGGGCTGCGTAAAGGTAATTGAGTAACATTTCGTCATATTGCAGAATATTTGTGAGCTCATTCTCAAATCTTATGACAAAGATATTATAACTATTAAATCTTCACATAGGGATGAGAAATTAGTTCAACAGAAACAACAGAAATATTCATTTTCTACACTGGACACATTAAAAATAAATCATAAGATCTCTGAAATCTAAACATTTGTGTTCCAAAACCTTTTATCTTAACTGTTAATGGCTCAGGTATCCAACATGTGACTTAAAAATAAGAATTTGGAAAAATATTTTGTCCTTTCAACTATTATAGCAAATTACTTGCAATGGGCAAAACAGACAATTTTATATTGCATGTATTTATTTGAAGTTATATGAGAGAGCATTTGTTTTTGTGCTTGTCTCCTAACCTGTAATGCACAGCTTATTTTGCTTCTCAGCTAATGATGTCTCAAACATTATTGATAAACTTCATCTCCTCCACAACTTTGCCTCATTAAACAGAGATTGTGCACAAACCTTTGAAGATCATTTCTTCTGCATTCTGTTCCACACTGATCTCATTTTTTTTCTAATGTTGTCTTTAATTATTCTGACAAGCTGTGGGGTGGAGTCCTAATGTCAACAGTTTGTGATGCCTCTGTTGTGTCTCTACTTTAAAACTGTCTTTCAGCAGGCAGGTTTAGGTAGAAATGCATAATGCAACCAGCCACTCATAGCGGTCCTACAGGGGACTGCCTACAGACTGCTTCTCAAAGGGCACTTACTGGGTGCCTACAGCATAATTACAAGATACTGATATACCTTCCAGGTACTGGTACAGCACTTTCAGGCTTCTGGAAGGTTACAACGGGGCCACGGAGTAACTACAAGGTGAGTTCAGGGTACTTGATGTTACTTATTCTATTCAGTTCAAAAATACCCGAAGGGAAATTGAATAATTTTGTAACTCATCAAATTTCATCAAGGGGTTGTTGCAAGCCAAGCATTGGCAGTCATCCATACAACAGACAGTCCAAAGTGCTCTACAGGATGTGTGGTGCACATGCATACCGAACTGACACGACTACCTGAAATATCCTGTATGAATACATGTACCATTGCACTTCTAAGTAATACTCTATAGTCTGAGCTAGTGAAATTGTATGCTACTTAAAGGTGACTCAGGAATGAACCCTTGTGGAATCCCACAATGTATTTTTGTGGGTCCAGGTTTGTAATTACCAAATGACATAATGTAATCCCTCTGCCAAGTAAGATCTGAACCGGTTTAGTAGAGCATCAGACAGTCCCACCTGTTACACCAACCTGTCAATCAACATGTTATCATCAACTGTGTTCTAAACCCATCGCTGCTAAGATCTTTTTCATTCAAAGCTTTAATCAAGGTAGTTTCTGGACAGAAGAGAGGTGAATATGTTTTCTCAATGACCTTTGCAAGTTATAGTTATATTGCTGAGGTGTTCTCATTAATGTAGCTTTTAGTGATAACTTCCACTCTAAATAACAAACAGAAATGGTCAGAATCAATGGAGATGATAGTTTTGAGCTTCTCCTATTCGCCTTTTCTCTGCATCCATAACATCACCATCTGAGCTTGTTTGTAAATTAGGACTGTAGCTGAGGTATTATTTGAATGTTTGAGATGTTAATCAGCTGCTTCTGGTAATGAAACAGTCCTCTTGTCATAACAGCTGTCCAAAGGTGCTGCACAGCATCCAGAACCAGAGGGAATAATTATTTTTTTTAAAAGCTAGATATCAGCTGGTAAGGGGAAAATAAATGTTTTTATTACAGAATAAATCCTGCTATCTTAGTGGCATGACTCAAATGGTTTTTTCAAGGTAGCCACAGGGTGCTTTCAGGACGCCCAAAAGAAAATTTCAGGGAACCAACAGGGAACTTACAGGTTACTTACAGAACCTTCACATACTTAGCTAGAACTGACCCCTCCCACCTGATTGCTTTTCTTTAACATTTTCACATTGAGAATTAATTAGAAGGTGCCTACATGGTCCAAGAAACTTTCTAGATACTTACAGGAATCCCTTTGGATGAGGTACCTTGGAGGTATTGTTATGATAGAGTAATATTCACAGGATATCTATTTTGTTTGTGCAATGATAACGCAGGGTTAAAGGGGATTCATGTGGTTATTCAATGGAAAAATGCAAAGAGTACTTCCAGGAATATTTGCAAGTTTGCTTAAAAGTTACAACAAATGTTTGATCACCTCCATGCTTCTCCACACATTGAGTGCAGGGCTGCCAATAGGGACAAGGCTGGATTATGAGGCGACTCTATTTATAATCTATGTGTGCATTCAACGGGCACCTACAGATTACCTTTTGGGTAACTTAGAAAATCCTAAAGTGACTGACCTGCATTGTCAGATGAAGTGCTACTCTCTGTTTATATGTCCACTTTAGGTACCCTGTACATACTGATCTGTCTTATAAATTGCTAACATTTTCTCTTACTAAGGCAAAAATCTAGAGTTAATCGTGAGCCACATTTCTGTGTTCCTTCCTGAGAGGGAGAAACTGCTTCTTTTCTTTCCTAATGAGCTCCTACTGGAGATGACAGCCATCTCATTCACCACCTCCAAACATAATTCTCTTGTTCATACCAATCACACAGACTATCCATGTAGCTTGTGCATGAGCGAGTGTCGACATTCTCTTCCCAAACACCCTGCTACAAAGAGACAGTAAACAGATACAGCACACAAAATGAGCAGTCAGGAATTTGCACAAAAATTGGCAAACGGACAATTGTCTGTTGTTGAACTGTGACAAACACTGTTGATGAAAAACAGAGGGAAGCTTCCATTTGTTTCAACACTCTACCCCTGCTTAATAAAAAACCTGAAATAAAACAGACTATTTGCACATATTGAGTAATTTGCTCAATATGTGCACAGACAGGCATATGAGTTCCAGTTTCAGTCAATAAGATGCTAAATGCTTTAGAAAGGACATTTCCATACTGATGAAATTAGAATTGTGTGAAGATGTGGAATAATAATTCACTTTTCTCAATCTGAAATTAGATTTCAGGATAGATGATTTGGATGACAGATAGTTTGTTTTCTACAGCTGTTTCATCTGAGTGCTGGTTTTAAATCTGATGGTGCTTCACGGTGGTGGTAATCTACAATACATTAAACACTTTCATTCATAATTATCATTCGTCACTCAGATTTTTGATTTTCCAGTCAATCATTTATGAGTTGTGTGTTTTTCTATACAGCCATGCCATTACTAAATACACCACATCAGCCTGCTGGTTTCTTTATTACAAGGGCCACACTGACATCTTGTGTAGACAAAATGCCACTGTGAATGATGGATAGTGAAGTACCAGAGAGTCAGTTGTCGTCATTAATGTGAAGGGACTGATAGAATAAATGATTGCATCACACTAATTAAAAGCACAAATTTGGTACTTGTAGCATATAGCTTCATAAAACCACATGTAGAACAGACACATTCCTAATTTCTAAGCATTATTTCATATCAGGATCCATATGTCCACGGCAAACATTTTGACTCAGATTTGTTCCTATTTACATCATTTCTATTGCTGAATGTCAGAATGATGATAGACAGTATTATTTTATTACTATCTTTAAATCAAAATGCATTGAGCTACATTTCCTGAATATTTCATAGAAATGCCTTTTAAACTGTCTAATTTGGTTAAAATATTTTGCTTTTCCTTCCACAAGCTCCTCATGATATTTTGGAAGAGTTTTGTTGAAACTGGATGAGGTTTGAAGGCCTCCTTAATCACACACAGCTTTTCATATCCGTCCCATTCATTTTCTCTAGAACTAAGATCAGTGACCATGTTTTGGATGGTCACTGCAAATCATTGACTTTGTTATCTGAAATACATACAGGGAACAAAGAGACTTTTGGTTCTTAGATCTCACGCCCTACAGAAGCCGCCTCACCGTCCACAGAGAGACGAAGGCTCCACACATGCTGCCCTGCCGCTGTTGCTTGTCCTACCAACCAGAACTGCCACTGTCTTGCTCCAAGACGAGGACACAGAAATATTTATAAATATTAAATATCTTAGAATTTAAAAATTATGTTAAAAAGAAGTGCAAATTAATTATATAAGGTAATGACCTTCACTGGCCATGCTCGTTATGTGTTTTTGATGGCTTTTCTGTCTTTGAATCAAAGCTGTCCTCACATGAACTGACTATTTGTTAGCTAAACACTGCTGCTGCAGCTTTTGCAGAATTTGTTGTCAGTTTACCTGTTTTCCAGTTTCTACCTTTGCAGTTCTGCAGACTTGTTACAGGTATAGAATGGTTCTGTTTACTTCATCAGTATTTCCACTGATGCCGATCACACGAAGCCTGTGAGTTCAACCTCTGACCACAGGGATTGGCCTTAGAAGAAAGATCTTCCCATATGTTCTCTGCTCACATCCTTTCTTCATGTCATAATCTCTGTGAGCCTCTGATCGTCAGCCTGCCATCAGTTCTGCTGCAGTCTGGATCTCTGGTCTTTTTGTAACCCTTCCTTCCATGCTTAGTGCTCTGGGTGTTGCTAGCTCAGACTGCTTGCTTCTTTCTACCCACTATTAGTTCTTTATTGTGTTTGGTTCTACCCGCCACGCAAAGTGTCTGACAGGAGACCCTCTCATATGTCAGAAAAATGGTAAGTGTTACAAAAAGACCAGAGATTCGGCTGGGACGATAGAGGAGAAGCATGGTACTTACTGCAGCAGAGCTGATGGCAGGTCAATGATCAGAGGGTCACAGAGGTTATGACATGAGGGAACATGTGGATGGATCTTCCTTCTAAAGCCAATCCCCCCAAGGTCACCTGGCCAGTTCCTGACACTCTCTGAGGCTGAATCCACATGCTTAATGTGGTCAGCACAAACAGATGCTACGGTTCATCCTGAGGGTGAACCTTAGCTATAGAAAAACCATTGGTTTCTGGAGGTGTGGACTCTGTTGAAGTTTTATAATTTACTTAAACACTAAAGCTTGGCCTTGACATGTAATTTAGCAGTTCAATGCTAAAGAACTGAGAAGTGCTGATCTGAACAAGGTGGCTGTTAATGCTGATTTAACATTTGGAAACCTGGCCAACACAGACTGAACAGCTTCCTTCACTTCCTTCCCTGCCATTCTTGAAACTACAGGCAGACTACTATTCTAAAACAGAGCAGAAAATCAACATCATTATTCAGAACTTCTCCTTCTGTTCACTGATTGGCCCGGTAGAAATTCTACCAGAGGGAATCCAAGTAAATGGGAGAAAGCGCTGACTGTCTATAAAGTGAGATTTGAATGGAGCAGAATTGCGCAGGAAAGCGGACTGGCGTAATCCTGGTGGGAACCCTGTAAACTGACGCACTGTTGAAACATCTCTGGGTCACATGATCACTAGATGACAGAAAGAGGTGGATCTGAAGCAGCTGTGGGTCAAAGTTGTTATTCTTTGTATCTGGTGTTATGACTTGTTCTAATTAATATCAAGTTGAGATGACTCATAAAATGATTTTTGTGGATTACTGAATGTTGTGCTACAATAGTGAATGGTCTGCACCATGTGGGTTTTATACATTGAACAGAGACGGTGTCTCAGAGGGAGAGCAGCTGGACGAGCAGCTTGATGACGGTCTGGAGGTCTCTGCTGTAAACAGACCATCCTTTGCCTTTTTTTCCTGATTGTCTATTGTTTGACATAAGTATTGCTCCTCTGCCAGCAGATAACTACAACAGGAGCTCAGTGTTCAGGTTTTCACAACCTGCAACATTTCTGCCATATGGAGCCGACAGAGGGAGGGGATTTTATATCAAGTATAAAGGCTGTCTATATTTTCAGCTTAATGAATAAACCTTAAAGACAAAAACAATTCTGCCTCCTTTTTAAAAATTATGGTGGCCTTTTTTTCTCTTTTTCTCTTTCATGCTAAATTACATGCAGATTATGAAATGTATTACTGTCAGTAAGTATTCTAATTTAAACAGTGATAGTTACCTCCATGAAGGAGGTTGATTCTCACTACTGCTTCTCCTGTCTGGAACCTGTTAAAGTTTCATGTAGAAAACATCACTGTCTTCAGTGGTTGTAGGGGTGTGCCCTGTCCTCTTCCGTCTGCTGCAGCTGTCATGACCAACACAGTCAGTTGTTCTATGGTGAAAACTGCAGGTGAATTCTTGAAGGTGGTCAGCTCACCGTTTGCAGGTTGGAAGTGTGAAGGCCACCTCTGCTCTTCGCTGAATGTAAATTAATATCTGCTTACTTTGTTGAGATTTACTGCAAGATTATGAGCCACTTTGCAGACAGTATGTCTCTCAGATTACCACAGGGTGGCTGTGTAACAGCTGTGGCAACCTACTATTAGTATGTTTGTTTTAACAATTTTTATGCATTTTATGCATTAAAAACAGCCAATGTTTTTAATGCATAAAACATTGATAAGTTTTAGGCATAGTAATGTTGAGTGAGAACAAATTAAACCTGACATACCAGTTACATGTTTGCTATTGTTCTTGTCTTTGTCCAATTACCTGCATCCTATCAACAGTTTCTGGAAGATGAAAACTGGGCAGCTTTTTGTATGTCAAAAGAGAAAATGGTCAGAGATAAGTTCAACACATTTAAACTGATCCAAGTGTAGACTGCATGGATCTTGTCTTTGTGCCTATGTGAGAACCTTCTACAGAAGACTCTTTTGACACGGTCTTATACAAATAAAGGAGCATTTATTTCAAACAAGGCCATCACAGATCTGTGTTCCCATCCTGAAAGCCGAATTCTCCAAATAGGATTACAAACAGTGCACACTCAGCTTCCCCTATTTGGCTTGTTTACCTCTAAACATACAACTGCAGCTATCTATAGCACAGCTTTATCTGCAGGCAAACACTTTTCATGCAGCAGCTTGTGGCTTTGACTATCTTTATGCATTCATATCTTGTCTTTTTTTGGTCATTCAGCTCAAAACTCTGTCTTAGAAATAACCCTGAGGCCTTAAGCAATAATATGTTATCAGACACTATATTAGTAATTTAATACGCTGTATATAACAGAAATACAATTCATCCTATCATATTTGGAAATAAGGCTGGTGTTCCTCTTACACTATGTATCAAATCATATGCATACACAATTATTATCCCCCTGATGAAATCAAACAAAACTCTTAAACCATTGTAGAATATATCATGCTACAATGGTTTACCCTCATCAAAAACAGACCTTGACTGTTGCCTTGATTCTGTCATGCATGTTTTAAGGAATTTAATACTTCTGACCTGCTCCACTGCAGCATCATTGATGAGGAGGGGGGCAGTGGGTGACTTGGCTGACATGATGGGAGTGAGTGCAACAGGGCGGTAGTCGTTAAGTGATGACATTATGGCCACTGGTATGATGATGGCCATCTTGAAGCTAGCTTAGCACGGTGCCAAATATGTCCATTAGGACGCGAGTCAGCTGATTAGCACAGTTCTTGAGAACCAGTCCCAGTATGTTATGAGGACCTGCTGCTTTATGCATGTTGAGGCTTCTCAAGGTCCTCTGAACATTAGCTGTCGCAAGTCTGAGTATCTGTTCACCTGGTTGAGGAGTGGATTTCCTTACTGGAGTGTTGTTGAGGGCTTCAAACACCACATGGGCCTGGTGTTCGCCAAATCATGGAACAATTGCTGGATTTTCTGACCATAGGCACATTTTACTACCCTGATGACTTCTCTATCGCCACATTTCAATGCAGCGTTCTGTTCCCTCTGCATCTCACTGTCTTCACATTGGCCTGATTAAAGTCCTTGCCAACAGTGGAAACACCCTCTGGATGTGTAGTTTGGAAGTCACTGTTGGAACTGTAGACTCACTCAGAGCCTCTTTAGTGTTGGCATTAGGACAGATGGAAACAGTAGTGTTGATGATGATGATGATGATGATGATGATGATGATGATGATGATGGTAAATTCCCTGAGCATAAAAATGGGTCTGCATTTCATGGTCAAAAAACTCGATATCTGGAGAGCAATGAGATGAGACCATCTTGGCATTATTGCACCTGCTGTTATGTAGATGCAAACACCACCACCTCAGGTTTTACCGCTTAGTGCTGCCCCTATCCAAACGGAATGCTGTCAGCCTGACAATTATAAGGGTTACCAGAAATAGAGGAGTTTAATCATGTCTCAGTCAGAATTATGACACAGCAGTTACTCATCTCACAGTTTGATGTCAAATTCAGCGTTAAGTTACCTATTTTGTTCTCTAGCAAACAAGCTCAATGGAAGCAACATTCTCAAAGGATTACATTTTAGCTCACGGCTGCTGCTTACGCTTCCTGTTGCAGTGTCGCCGTCTCCTCCTGGCTGCTGGGGGCTTTCACTGATTCAACGGCCACTGGGTCTTACTGGCATAACAGTCTGAGGTTGTTCAGAGTTTCCAGAATTTCAGTGTCCACTCACAGTAATATGCAGGTTATGCACACTTTTAAGATAAACTTAGCATCTTATCCTGCCTCTATTATACTGGAGGTTTTCTTTTGTATGAGCCAGAATAAATGTCTTTTTATGTCTTAAATGTC
>NW_006800035.1:1824519-1827658 GCF_000485575.1 Poecilia formosa
ATTTTCCGGGCAAAAATCTCAACTTCAGTAAAGCCAATTTAAGTGACATAGTGATCATATTTTATATATAGGAAGGTTCTCTTGAACAGGAATCAATATCAGTTTCATTTTAGACTATTACTATTAAGTACAATTAATTAAGACTAAAACAGTTTATGTAAACTAATATCCAAAGAAGCCAAAACTACCCAAAGGTAGACAAGGTGAGACACTGAGAAAAGTTGCTCCTGCTCTGCATTCAATCAGGACCAGTAAAAGGAATAACAATGGATAACATGTCTCAACTGACTGTCTGTTCATGTCATTCCAGATCCCAACACAACATGATGAGACCAGTTTATCCACCAGTATCTGTAGCGAGTAGAGTGTGAGGTCCAGCAGCCACTATGCCATGTGTGTAAAGGACCAGTGGTGGTGTTGCGGCCCCAGGCGGGATGCTGCTGGAAGCCGGTCAGTATGACTCTGCTGGACTTGTGGCTGTCACGCTCCATCCCCATGTGCCTGCTTCTCCAGAGCCTTGTCCTCATGGCCCTGTGCTTCCCCTCGGCCAGCATGTGTCCAAAGGGCTGCAGCTGTCTACGCGACCCCCACCTCCACGGTCTCAACGTCACCTGCAGTCAGTCCCGCCTCAAAGAGATTCCCCCCAACCTCCCAGTCGATACTGTCCTCCTGAGGCTGGACCACAATCAAATAGGTGCTGTGCCCGACCAAGCCTTCCGTGGACTCCGGCTTTTGAGGGAGCTGAACCTCTCTTATAATGCAGTGGAAACTTTAGGGGAAGGTTCCTTTAGTGGCATCGAGGGGACATTACAGGTGCTGGACCTTTCCCACAACCGCATCACTAGCGTTCACAGGGATGCTTTTGCCCGACTGAAGGCCCGCATCATTGTAGATGACAATCCCTGGCACTGCGACTGCGCCCTCCAGCAGGCCATTGGAGGAATGGCTCACAACCACGAGGCCGCAGCTAGAGTCCTTTGCAGGAGCTCCGAACTTCTTGATCAGGAGGGTCGACCTTTCCTGGCAGTTGACACTGACCTGTGTAACCTGGCAAAAAGGACCACAGACTATGCCATGCTTGTCACCATGTTTGGTTGGTTTGCAATGGTTATATCATATGTGGTGTATTATGTTCGTCAGAACCAGGAGGACGCCCGGCGCCACCTGGAGTACCTCAAGTCTCTCCCCAGTAAGCCCAAGAAACCTGATGATGCTGATGACATCAGCACTGTTGTCTGACAGCAGCATCATGATGGCTCTTCATCACAGACTCAATGAAATGTTTACACATCAGGACCCACATTTATAGTGTTTACTACTTCAAACTTCAGTCTCTGTGAGCATCAGAAGGGTTTGTACTTTGGAACTTTTCGCGTATGTCTTTATCAGGCTGAGTTTATGTTCAAAGTGAAATCAGGCAAGAAATGAAACAACACCCACAATACAACATTTTGAAAAATTTAATCTCAGGTTGAAATATTACCACAGTAATGGCTTTTTAGGTAATGATTTGGGATATATATATATAGTTTTAAGACAAGGTATGACATACACCTTTAATCAAAGCCCCTATTTTTCAGTGTCAAACAGCTGAAAAGTGTCGTCTCTGAAACCATGGAATGGAAGCAGAGAACATTCAGTTTATATTGTGTCTAATTTACAACAAATGGAAGAAAATATTTCTTATCTCTCTCCCAGCCTTTGACTAAGCAGGCCTGACTCTTAAATAAACACGTTTTATTGCCATGCTTTTTTGAAAATAACAACTTAGGGTAATAACATAGAATACTAAATTCTAATAAAGCTAATTCCTGCCAGAAATAAAAGGTGTTTTATATCAAAAATATGTATGTTGGAATTTATGCAGTTCTGAGTGTTGCAGCTCTGTTTTTCATTGTTAGGTTCATATTGATTAGATGGAGGATGAAGCTCTTATGCTAAGCAATTACAGTGCTTTGAGTTTTTGCCCCTTTACAGATTTCTTTAGTGTTTAAAGTTTTTCTAGCATGAATGTCCAGTCTAAGGTCATTCCACAGCATCTCTGTTAAATCTAGTCATCTACTAGGTATGTCCTCGGAACTCTCCTATGGGTTAAGATTGGGAAGCCATTTTTGCCTATTTTTTGTTTTTCTTGCTAAATCATGAGCCTTAGCTGAGACAGTGAGCCCGGCAGCGTTCAAATGATTTTCTGTTGTTTTTTTTTTTGTTTTTTTGACCTCCTGAATGAGTCGTTACTGACCTCTTGAGGTAACTTTTGGTTGGCCAGCTACTTCTGGGAAGTTTCTTCACTGATGTATTTCTTCTTTATTTGTGGATAACGGTTCTCACTGTAGTTTTCTGAAGTCCTGGAGCCTTAAAATGGCTTTGTAACCTTTTCCAGATTGATCTCAATGACTGTGTTTGTCACCTGTTCTTGAATTTCTTTAAATCAGGGCAATGTCTTACTTTTGGAGATCTTTTAGCCTACTTCATGTTGTCAGACAGGTTTGTATTGAAGTGAATTCTTTAACTGTTATCAAAAGCCTTTTGATTGAATAGTTAAGTGTGACTAGAAAGCCAAACCATAAGAAATCTGTCAGGAGGCAAATCCAGTTTACAACACTGTTCAACTGATGTAGCACCCCAGTGGTATTAGTGTTTACTTTGTCTTTAATACATCTAGCCCCAGTTGAACCAGTAAACCCATTGTAATTTAAATCAGATGATATTCCTAATTATTTTTACAAAAGTAGAACCGTTCAGACTTCTTGGTGGGTTATTGAATGTTCTCATTGGAATGGAACTATGTTTTGGTTTGCTAACTTTATCACAGACATGATCTGTCCAACTTGTCACCTGTCAGTCTAGTCCATATCTAAGACTGCAACAGTCTTCTTTTAGAAATATATGTAGTGATACAATATGAAATAAGAGAAAAAATTGTCTTTGTGATAGTTTTAGTGGCGTGCTGCCAAATACAAGTCTTTGGTGGGATAGTGAAATGTTACTGCACTATTAATGTTTCTTTTGTATTAACTAAGTTGTCCATCTGGAGAGAAATCACATTAACTAAAATCAGCCAGTGAATTAGGATAAAAACATACCAATGTTCTGCAATCATTCATTTAGTTAATATTTTTATATGCAGTCCATATAAAAA